>NW_003206626.1:142877-146267 GCF_000006405.1 Perkinsus marinus ATCC 50983
CCTGAGGGAACTCAAACACTTGTCCTTTGGTGACGTAGACTATACATTTAGTCCACACATGTCTATAACGTTGATAATAGGCTCCCCGAGATAGGACTTTTACCGTTGTTCTTGCAGACGTTGACTGTCTGGCCTTAGTAGTCTGCTAAGCCATCAAGGGATAGTCCAGTAGTAGTAGTAGTAGTAGTAGTAGTAGTAGTAGTAGCAGTAGTAGTAGTAGTAGTAGTAGTAGTAGTAGTAGTAGTAGTAGTACTCCGTTGGAGTCAGACGCAGTATAGTAGTAATGAGTATTAGAGGAAAGAACCAAATGCTGTATAATCTGCCGACCCTCAGGTGCGTGTCACATAGGAATCGGACGTATCACACACGTGTCACCATAGTCTCGACATTCTGTGATGTACAGCAAATGAGGACGAGAGCTCCTGCCCAAGCTGCTGCTATCGTGCACTAAGGCCGTGACCAGTTAGTTGCCTGCCCTTATAGGAACCCCTCGCGTCCTCAGCATGTCATGTATTGTCTTACAATCGTCCGTCCCTCGTTTTCAGGTAGCATTCCACGTTTTCCATGTGCCCTCCAACCGAGGAAGTGAAAGTGTCCGACGGCAATCGGGTTTTCGTCGAGAAGTCATCTTATCGCTTTGTCAATGCCCCATCGGGCACTGTCTTCACCTGCTGGACGGCCTTGTCCAAAACTATGATCGGCACGGGAATGCTGGCTTTGGCCTACGGCTTCTCCCAGTGTGGTTGGCTGCTTGGCTTCGTCCTACTTATCCTCTCCGCCATGGGAGCATCATTTACACTGCATCTTCTGAACATACTAGCAATGAGGTCGCCAACCCGACACGTGTCCTTCTTCACTATTGCTGAGGCGTGTGCTCCTTGGTCCCGATGGATTGTTGACGTTGCAATTGCTGTTAAATGTATGGGTGTTGGTATTTCCTACATACAAGTGTCTGGTGACACCATTTCATACGCCATTGGTGTGTGGACAAACAACGCTATCGATAAAGACCTACTACGTGCTATCGTCATTCTCGGTGTTCTCTGCCTGGTCTCCCCAGTATGCTTCGCTAGGAGTATCTCTAAGACAGTTATCATCAACATCCTAGGGCTACTCGCTATCGCCTATGTTGTTGTCCTTGCGATCGCCCTCGCTAATCTCGATAGTGGGGCGGTGACACGTGTGGGTTTACCTCCTACAGCGACTTTTTCGTCGGTCTTTTCTGTCATTCCGACGTTTATTTTCGCATTCACGTGTCACCAGAACATACTCCTCTGTGCGGAAGATTTGAGAGCTCGTACACAACATAAGCTGGACATTATAGCTGTTGCTTCTGAGGCTGCAGCACTCGTGCTATTCGTACCAGCTATAATTTTTCCCTACCTTACTTTTGGTGAGAGCACCAAGTCTAATTTCGTCCTCAACTATGACGTAGCCAACAACATTGCTGTTCAAGTCGGATATCTCCTCCTGGGAGTTGCCGAGGCGGCTGCTTACCCTCTACAACTCTTCCCTGCTCGTAAGTCCCTCTCTGTTTTATTGACTCGAGCGAAGTCCGTCAGCCCGAGGGCCGAGTTCTGGCTCAGGGTTTCCCTCACGAGCTTCGTTCTTGTCGTAACTGCTGCGATTGCTGTTACGGTAAAAAGTTTAGGAGTGACCTTGTCATTCGTAGGGATAGTGGGTTCGAATACCATCTGTTTTATCATGCCAACTTTCTTTTACTGTATCACAATGTACGAAAAAGGCGCAAGGAAGCCCTTCAAGTGGATCTTATCGGTCCTCGTTTTCAGCGTCACTGTGGCCTTATTGCCCATAAGCCTGTCGGCTGTGATAATCAGCCTTTTTTAATAAACAATTTTATAGTAAATGAGCACCTATATGTTATGAGGAGCTCGACTGTATACTTACTCGATTTCAGGCAGCTTTTATAGCACAAATTCCTCAATTTTGACGATTTATGCAGTGTTTTGTTCCAAGTTGTGAGTTGTTCGCTGCTGCACCCAGATACACCTTCCACGGTTTCTAGTGACTCCCCTAGTATGTAAGGTAAATCAACAAAAACGAATACATGAATGACAAGGGGCAAGACATGAGACACTTAGCAGTAGGTCGAATCACTAGGAGCGCTACACGGCTTAGCATAAGTGAGGATGCACTTCTGGTCACATTTCGGGCAATGGTTCGCCTTCACCACCTCGATGACTTCGTTAATTCGCTTATGGACCTGACAAGGAACTGCATAAGGGCGGCAGTTCAAGTTAGTACGTCCGCCACAGTGGGACGTCGTTGACCGGTCTTAACCAAGGATTGGACGGCTCTCCACCATGACCAAGTGAGAAGACCGTGATGGGAACTTCTCTGTGATGGAGCGAGAATGTTGGCCGCCTAGAAGCACGAATAACTGCTGAGGTGGATAGAATGACGAAAAGAAGTGCTCTTGGCCGACATCGGTGTCAATAGGATGATTGGAGAGCATCATCTCTAGAGCCGTTTGTCCATGGTCACTCGCAGACAAGCAGAACGCGATGGAATGTGGTCTCCTCATAAATGCTGTACATTCTCTCTGCCAGAGGAACGAACTGATGATCAATATGAAGCCTATGAGAGCGCTATCCCACCGTGTTGGGAGCTCGTCTCAGTGCTGAAAGGTCGACTTCTAGAACGGTGGAACCATTATGCTTAGGTCTAGCTCCAACCTGGATGCTCTCTTGTGAGGTCCAACAGGCATCGTTGGGCGTAGCACCTGTGGAATAGCCAATGATGTGCCTTGGCAGTTGCGAGAGCTAATATTCGAGTAAGGGAAGATGACGAGCTCTCTCAGTCATTTCTGGAATTAACTCGACTTGCACTATCAGTTATCAATTGGTCGCGGACGGCTGGGATATTTACTATGCGCATGCGTGCGACCATGATGATCGGGCAATCAGCTATGTCAGCTCATAGAGTCGCAAAGAGCTCTTTGAACAGATCTTAACGACTCAATCATTCCAGATGTACACAGAATGTCTATTTTCCCAGTGGATCCCAAAAACGTTTCTCCTGCCATGAGGAAAGCGAGTTTCCTCTACTCACGGTCATATTTCCCCGTGTGGTCGTTGAAGAGATTCCAAGGCAAAGATAGGCCGCACGCGGTGTTCCATTTTAAACCGGCAACTAGGGGTCTCCCGTCGGATACGCCTGTGAGACAAGTTGGCCGTAAGGAGACAATCCACCACGAAAGCGGGTGCGCCGACCAGTAACGTCCACAAGGTCAGTAGCATACGTTGTGTCCATCAGTAAATGCAGCACGACGCCGAATGGGACAGACTGAAGCACCTACGGAATGCAATCAACACTTGCTGAATCGTGTTGATTGTTCACGCTCAAGGGTTTTAGGAGCCGAAGATAAGC
>NW_003206626.1:146367-185299 GCF_000006405.1 Perkinsus marinus ATCC 50983
CGGCTTATCTTCGACTCTCTACCGCAGGTCTACGTTTCTCAACATCTATTCGTGTGCTATCTTAGAATCGGGATATTAATGCGTTTTAAAATCCCGCTCACGTCGCGAATGTCTCGAGTGGGAACAACTCGAGTGGCTTCGTGGTTCATTTCGCTGAGACAATCCGATGGTAGGATAGCTGAGCTTAACCCCTCGCCTTCATAGCCATCTAGATCGTCAACCTAGACAGGGAGAAGTGTTTCCCAGGTGGAAACGGCCGTGACCTGACAGCTCTTCCCCGAGAAGGAAAAGAAGAGCACGTCTCCAGTCTGCGCCTCATGCACCTATCAACACTGATCAGTAGACCATCTATGGTGTCACTAATGTGCAAATTGAGGCTGTTGTTTTACTAGCCAGCCTAGGGCCTTTAGCATGTTGATTCTAGTCGGTATACGAGCAGGGTCGGATGGAACGGGTGTATGAGGCCCAATGTTCGGATGCTCATCGTATAAGACCTGTGTACATGTGCCACCAACCGTATCACCGCAACACTCACTTACACAGATGTTCTCAACTGGGAAGTCAAACAGGGACTGCAGTGTATGTGCTGTGAGGAAGGCATCGGCACAAGCACCGTAAAGGGGCGATGCAGATGCCGGATAGTTGCAACCAATGCATAATGCGCGTTTACGACTACTACGGACATTGCCTGTGGGAATATGCGGCATTGCTATGATAAAACGATAAGTGAACTAGTTGTGGTACTGGACTATTCAAGATCCTTGCAGACAAGAAAAAAATCGAGTCTCTCTCCCAAGCATAACCGTTGCGCTACTATACTCAATCGAATCTGCCCTCATGCTTGTGATCTACTTACATGTTTAAAAGCTATCTGTGGAGGAAGTGAAGTCAATTCCCTGGCTAGAACCAACCAAAGTCGCTCCCTATCAAGTCATTGCTACGCATATCCTCACTATAATCCAACTCATCAAAATCATAACCAGAATACATTTGCAAGATATAACCAGCACAAAGAATAAACTAACCTTCTCACAGAGGTGAGACTGCCTGAGCCACTTTATTGAGTAACAACTATGAGACACTCTAGCTGAAGGAGACAAATCACACAAACACTTTACGGCTATCGAACGATCAGTTTATCATGTTGGACCCACGAATATCAAGACTAGTTGGGCGGTCAACGGTTAGGTGAATGACTAGGGTTCAATGTATTGCTTTCGACAATTGACTCGGGCATGATAGGCTGAGCCAATCTCGGAATATATCCTCAGCAGTTCGCTCGATAATTATGTGAGTATACGTACAAGTTCGTGTAAACGTTGAGAAAACGACAACCCCAAATTTCCATATTGTCACCAACACATCCGACACTGGGCTGAACACAACAGCTGTATATTTCGAGCATCTGGAATCCAACCTTAGATCTACTAATAGTATCATCAACGGTACAGACCAAATCCAGTTTTGGTATTAACTGGATTGGGATTGCCATACTACAGCTATGGCGTGACCGAAAAATATCCATAATCGTATTATCAATCGTAATCATGATCATTATTATCATCAGCAGAAAGGGATTCAGCAATGTCGTCATTATTATCATCAATATTCTATAGAAAAGGTTAGCAAAAGTGATTCAAGGTGAGGGGAGGAGGAAAATCTATCAACGGCAGCAGCAGCAGCAACAACAACAAGGGTAATAATAGTAGCAGTAGCGACAACGAGGGCCGGCTGGGACATAACTACTAGGACGAACAACTACCGTCTCGAGGCAAATATCATCATTATTATCTATCGGTCTAGTTATGATGGTAAGTAGTCGTAATAGCAGTAATAGTAGCACTGAATGGAGTGATACACTCTAATTGGTAGTTAGAAATGATGCCAATATCGTATTCATAATATCGTATTCATAATACCGTATTCAATGGGATAAGGATAATAGTAGTAATCGTATTGACCACGGGAATAAGTCATAATAATAGTAAATATTATCATCATCATCATTAATCTCAGCAACTACCACTGCTACTCCAATACGAATAATAACAAGAACAAATATTGGTAATGGCAACATAGTAGAGACGACTACTCATCAACAGTAGTAGAGGAGCTTTTAACTTCTCCACCGATTGGAGGTGGCTGTTGACTAAGTGGATCCTCCCCAGCACCACTAGCAGCAAGTACCGCCTTTTCCTCAGCAGTAGCAGCGGACTCAGGAGTAGCAGTAGTAGTAGAGGCACCCCAGCCATCTACTCGATCACTGCCACTCACACCTGCTGTGGCAGAAGGACCAGAACCAACCTTGCTGTTACCAGATGCGACAGCGGTAGGAGGAGCAGCAAAGGCGCCTTTAAGACTCTCCCAATTGTCACTGGCAAGACCCTGTTGACCCTTAGTCTTATTATTAGTAGTAGTAGCGTTAGCAGTAGTCGTATTAGTAGTGCCTTCACCACTACTACGATCATGACTAGGAGTTACCGACGATCTTGACATAGTGCGAGGAGCACCATACTGCTGTTGACCCCCAGCCGTCTGCGGACCGGCGGCCCCTTGGGGGGAAGGAGGACTGCAGTAACGGGAATCGTTTTCCTGCATATTGCCAGCACCAGGTTGAGGTGCGTAGTGAGAGCTACCATAGCCTTGACCGTTGTAGTAGTGTTGCCTGCTACTACTACCACCAGCGTACCCACCGTCTTGATGGTAGTCTCGATTGCCATAGTAGGACCCTCCTCCACCAGCAGAACCATGACGATACTGCATACCACCATAGCCGCCTCCCGAGGGGTAACCACCACGACTGTTACTGTGGTCAGCCAACTGAGGGGCCATCTGGTGTCTGCTGCCCCTACGCCCTTGTGGGCTCAACTGTGGGAACTTCGCAATCAACTTCTTAGCGAGGCGTTGATGGCGACTAGCATCAATATCGTTCTGAGCCCTACCGCCACCGTAACCGCCATGGGAAGGCGGAGCTTGCTGTTGTTGCTGATGAGGATTAGGACCAAACATGAGATCAGACACACAAGGCTGGACCGCATCCACCAACGTTTGGAAAGCCTTGCCACCCTCCTGACTAGCCAAAGTGAGCATTTTCTGCAGGACGTAGTTGCCGTATTTGTCCAAGAGTAGTTCCCTCACTGCCCCAGTGGAGACTATCTCGTTGATCAATCCACGCACGTACTCAGGAGAGCTCTGGGCCAGAAGGTGCTCCATGCAGTTCGAGGAGTACTTGTGCTTAGACATCTCAACCACCTAAGAGAACACTATCCTCTACTATTGTTAATGCCACCGATACAGCTTACCTGTGGTCTGACAATGAGGCCCATCTGGGCAACAGCTTGGTGCCCCTCATCGGTTTGCATCAATTCACTGCCGCCTTGTAACAGATGCTGCACTGCATAGTTGCCAAATTGGTCCCTCGAAAGCCTCTCAAAATTGTCCACGAACAGCTTGAGTAGTCGTCTAGAGTGCCTTCCCACCACTATCGGGAGTCGTTGCTGCTGCATCACTGGGGTCCTTCCCGGACCGCTTGGTGTTGGTGACGGTGGAGGATCGTTAGGATAAGTAGGCAGTAGATGAGGATGAGCTTCAACCCTGTCCACAGAGGTTGCTCTCTCTATCACTTTCTTAACCGTAACAACTCCCCATTGGCTACAACATATGTCGCACATGCGATCAATGAGAATCTCCAGAAGCCACCCACTTTGGCCCATGACGTCCAAGACCTTCAACAGGACATAACAACCGTTGGGGTCCAGGGCCAATTCGAGACAGCATTGACGGATTGCACCCAGGAGTGGCAACTGATTCGAACCATGGTACCTAGTATTAGCCTCAGAAATGATTTTCTGGACCACCCTAGTGCCGTGTGTATGCGTGCACATCTCATAGAGAGTCCTTCCACGCAGCAACTGGTTGGAAATTATCATTTCGAAAGTGGGCATATCGCAGACGTCCACGACGGCTTGTGATACATAGTTGCCGATCGGATCAAAGGCCAGAGTAACGAAGTGCGGCACAAGGCGCTGCACAACTTGTTGAACTTCCTCATTGGTATACAGATTATCCTTGCCGGTGCCGTGCTTCCTAAGCATATCTTGTAAGTGGATGGAGCTCATATGATCCTCCGCATAGGCCACTACTTCACGATCAGACAAGCGCATGAACATGTCGAATACGAACGCCTGGCCACCCCCAGGGCGATGCTGCTGTTCCATTACAGCCCTTCTTTGGTAGCTGTCGGGTCCAGCAGGCTGATAGTAGGTCCCAGCCATAGTAAGATGGCCACCACTGTGAGGGTACTGACCAGGACCCTCATAGTAGGCTGGGGGAGAGGGTTGGCGCTCATACGCTCCACCGTAACCACTACCATACCCAGGAGTAGCAGTGTAATACTGCTGACTGCCGTTAGCACCAGTAGCAGGGTCCCCATTGTAAGGAGCGTAACCACTGGTCGGGGGCTGAGCCATATAGTAGCCCCCTTGAGCAGCATCAGGAGTGGCATAGCTAGGGCCAGCATAACCAGTAGGGGCCGACCCTGCCTGGTAGCTGGGGGGGCCAGGGGGCACGCCTTGGCCTGGGACTTGGGTATAGTACTCGTATCCAGCAGATGGGGTGCTGCCAGCCCCACGATAAAGATCAGATTCGTTACCTGAACAATAACTAAGCTGCCACTATGGGAGAGGAGCTCACCTCGAACGTCTGGAGATGCGCCCTGCCAATGAGTTAACCCGCTGGGCCATGTGTCACGAGGGGCCGCCTGAATGAATAATGGTTAGTATAGGCTCATTTGCGAGGTGCTAGGTCAACCTCAAGATATTCCTCAACGACGATACGCTCCCTAGGTAGCCGCTACAGCTTCACTGTTGCGACCGACCAATTTCAATCCCGTTTATTTCATAGTTCCCTCAAATGGACTCTCAGTCCTCAGATACGCATCTTAGGATGAATATAAAGATACAAAATAGGCCCGATTTGAGCCCCTCAGAGTTTCCCCTCATACTCGTACCTGCATATCGGGTCTTGCTGTCCAGCCCGAGGGCGCAGGCATTCCACCTCCAGCACCCAAGAGCCTGGAGTCTCTCTGTGGTGCCGCTGTGTTGGAATTGCTCATGTGTCTTCCAATTGTATAATAATAACAGACCAACGGCTTCTGCAACCAGCAATGATCAACAACAAGACACAACGCAAACCCACGATTAACACAACGTGAGAGCTCAAGATGGAGACGTACACGCGCGCGCCTTCGTAATCGATTTGGACTCGTCGTTGATGGAAGCTTCGGCGGTGGGGTTGCACTGTGTTGCTGTTCCAGGAAGTGGTTGCCTCGTCAGGTCTTGCTCCGCCGTTTTGGGTTTCCCTCGTCAAGTTAGATTTGCTTTCGTCCCTGATCTCGATCCTAGCTAGGTGCCCTTTCGGAAGCTCAACATGGGTTTTTAAGGAGTCGATACCTCATCTGTTCAGCACAAGTGCAGTTTCAGCTACTACAAACTGCTATGTAGACTAGCAGTCGAAACGCGGATACTTTAGAATAGGATTACGTTTTCTCATCACCACTGGTCTTACTTGTGCCGGGTAGTAGTAGTAGTGGTGGTGGTGGGGTAGTAGTATTATCCCTGAAGATCTCGTGGACCCTTAGTTAGCTTGTTGTTGCTGTTTAATCCTACCAGACTACTATCACTAATGTCAGTCGAAGCAGTGATGTTGTGTCTGGACACCTCCGAGTGGTGTCGCAATGCTGATTACGTGCCCGACCGTATTCAGGCCGAGACCGAGGCTGCCAATTTGATATGCGGTGCGAAGTCCCAGCAGCATCCAGAGGTATACAAGCCAAGGCGTCTCAGAGTCCACTTCGAATTCATCTCAGACCGCAGTGGGAGTGCTTACAATGAACGGCAGTAGTGATGGCTCCAGTGTAAACGTAAGGCGTATGTGCCCAAGTAGCATGGTTTAGGATTTTCTGCGCATATTCAGCTCCAACAGACCCCCACTACTAACCTCGGCGAGATGCTTACAGCAATATCAGATTTGAAACCTGAGGTCAAAGACTTTGGTCCGGATGGCCCTAAGTCCGCTGATCTGGTACCACACCATCACCGAATCCCGTCCGTTCTCTTTGGAGGTCTCGACTATCGGCGTTCAGGTTCGTGGGATACAGATCGCCCAGTTGGTGCTGAAGCATAGACAGAATAAGAACCAGAAGCAACGCATCGTATGCTTCGTCGGAAGTCCAGTGAGTGCCACTAAGAAGCAAATGGAGACGCTTGGGAAGAATCTCAAGAAAAATAATGTGGCTATTGGTAGTAAATATGGTGTGGTGGTATGTGCGTTGGTTAACATTCGAGAGGTTGTGGGTTCGAAGTCATGTAGTGCATTATGGAAGTACCTTTACGTTGACAGATATCATCAGTTTTGGTGAAGTCGATGCTAACAAGCCCATGCTCCAGGACTTGCTCGAACACGCCCAGTCCAGCGGCAACAGCTGCATGGTGAGCCTCACTACTTCTCACTTGGACAAATGAAGTTCTTCTGATATATAAGCCTCTTTGGGAATAGGGGGCATGCGGTATTGGCCTTCCTCAGCTGAATCCAGAATTCTCCTCAATTCCCCTCGGAATTTCCGCAGATGTCACCTACACACGTAGTTGAGCATGTGCATATCTTTCCACACCGGGGGCGTGTTGGAAATCTAAGTTGGTGTTGATTTGCGGCCTTCACAATGTTGAAGTTTTGAGAGCCGTCAAAATGATACTTAGAGAATCAGATCGTGTCGTTGAGGCGTGCATCGGAATCAGTAGTGGAAAAGGTTGGTTGCCTCAGCTGAGCTTAAGGGATACCTAGTTGCATTAGTTGCATAATAGTAACTTGAGATAGAACTGCACCAAAAACCAACAAGAATTTCCTCATTGTCCGAATTAGTCTGAATGAGGCGTAACCATCGCGCTCCTTCCCTGTGGAGTTGACCTGATCGATGACGCGCCTCAGGTGGAGATTCCTCCCCACACCGACCAGATCATGTCGGATGTCCTCATGGGCACACCCATTGTAACGCCCGAGGGGGCAGCCCCTCCAGCTGCTGCTGGAGACGGGGGCTTCGAGTTCGGAGTGGACCCCAGCCAGGACCCCGAGCTGGTAGGTGGAGCTTGTTACAACCTGGGGCTTTCATCGCTGCTCACAGGCGATGGCCCTCCGTATGTCTATGGAGGAAGAAAGGGCTCGACAGGGGCAGAGTACGGCGGCAGATGCCTCCGCTCAGCAAGGAGGTAGTAGGCGGAGCGTAGCACGTTATAGTGGTCATCTGAAACTGTTGCGGAGGGCTCGTTATATTAGGCCCTGCGGGGACGGGTGTGGAGAGCTCCGTTGCTACGCCCCAGATGGATCCAAGGCTTCAGGCTGCTCTGGCTGATGCTGCTGCGGCTGGGGAAGAGGTAGGTCTCTTGGTGATGTGGCAGAGGAGTGGTATCGTTCTCTTAGGTTGATGATGAGCTACGTCAAGCCTTGCTATTGTCGCTGCAAGAGTCGGATACCCAACAGAACAGCCAACAGAAAACGGAGGAAGAAGGTAATGGGGCGCAGCTGGTCGTAGGAGTTAGCGATTGTGATGGTAGGGAAAGATAAAGAAAAGACGCCCGCTGCTGAAGAGAGCACGACTGCTAAGCCGTCAGCGCCATCGGCTCCTGCGCCGGCTGGTGACGATATGGACGAGGAGTTGAGGAAGGCGCTGATGGAAAGCCTCGAGGATTGGGACGGCGGGTAGTCTAGTTAGCGATCCTTTGGGATGGCGATTTGACTGTGGTGCGGTAGGGAGAAAGCTGGTGGTGACGGAGAGGCTCCAGCTGAGAAGAAGCAGAAACAGGAGCAACCTTCTTCTTCATCATCATCCTCCTCAGCGGCTCAGGGACCTTCCGATGATGCTGCCATCTTCCAGGTGGGATTTGAGATACCCTCATTTCTGATAGGGGCATTTCCTCAGGACCCCTCCATGGTCGCTGAGCTCCTCAGTGGTCTGCCAGGAGTGGATCTAAACGATCCGAGGATACAGGAAGCGTTGAAGGATCTGCAAGAGTGAGTTGAGCAGGGTGTGGTATGGGGCAGGCCTGATGCTTTCAGGGATAAGAAGGAACCTTCTGATAAAGATGATGATGAGAAGAAAAAGTAACTCTCATTGTAGTTGTAATAGACATCGACCGAAATCGAGATGGAGTTTTCGTGAACTTCTTTATTACGAAAATGGTTGAGTTGACATAGTCAGGGAGGTTGAGGGGCATCATGTAAGAGGTGTATATTACATCAACAAGTGGTGAGGAGTGGAGTGTTATGACCGTTGTATTGTTGGGATATGTCTACGTGCTCGATCACAGGCTGATACAGGACATGAGCTCAGATGGTCATAGTATATGAAACTAGCAAAGTTGATTACATCACACCATGATCAACTTTTTCCTTATGCTACTTGAGAAAGCGAGTTGAAACTGTGTTGGGAGTATGGTTCTAGCAGGGTTTTGCGATACGGAAAAACCCAGGCTTGATTGGAAACTTACATTCAACGTCTTCTAGTTTGTCAGCTCAGGCAGACGAGGTTTTTCTACTTGTGCGGTTGGCTTTGAACCGAACAGGAATTCGCAATCAGAAGAGTAAAAAGTCACAAGATGCCGCTTGAAAGACATTATTTTGCAAATCACTGTTGATAGAATCGCCATAAATTTCCCTACACTGTGACGAGGCTTCGCCAAGAGATACCAAACATCAGCTTTTCCCGTAATTACTCTGCAATAATCAATCTATTATTTTGGTCGTATGCGGCCGGAACAATGGAGTATTCCTACAACTGCTCTACTGGGAGCATATGAATACAGGCCCGGTTATTGTGCAGGGGTTTATGATGGGAATCACTTGTACTGTGGCGTTAGAGAAACGAATGAACATCATCTGCTCAAGTGCATGAAACCCGGGAGCGGCTTCTACCAAGAGGAAAGGAAGCATCTTAGGTTCGCCCTAGCCTGTCCCTGAGCGCTAGTTTGTGTGATCAATGAGTTTGCCTAAATTCATCCCCCTTGGAGTAAGAAACATCGGTGCTAGTCTTACTAAGCCGGTTGTCTTGGCGTTGGATTTTAAACTCACGCACGCACATACTCTGCAGTTTTGTAAGGGCACATCTAACTCGTACTACATCTGCAAGTGCGCCCGTTATAACGTGCGCTACTGTTACGAGACGAGACTGATGAGATGAGACGGATGTAGCTGGAGATACCATTAGGATTTTATTCCGTACGACGGTTTTTACCTACTTGGTGTCGCCCTATATAAATACTTTATGTTTGGTTCTACAGTTCCACCACAGTCTCACTTTATTCCGGATATCTGGTTCCTCTTTGGTGAATTTCATCAAAGATGAAGTCCAAATGTCCGTAGCGTTCCAAGGAAACCAAGAGAGTCATGCCCGGTGGTTAACGAACGAACGGGGTCTGTAGCTGTTGACCACTTTTTCTCCTAGGAGTTTCTATTAGAAATGCATCGACGCTAGCTCCCATGAATGACGGCAGTATAACACGGGCGTTTATTATTTTTCGGCTGTTGTGTTGCGAACAAAGCTTTACTTGAGGCCGAGGCAGTTTTGTCTCTGCTGAGCTCGCTTCTACGGGGAAGCTCAAATCTCAACAGGATGCATTCTGATACCACAAACTAGTCATCGCCGCGTCGTCTTTTTGATGACAACATACACACCCTCTTCCACTACGATGTATTATGGCATACCATTTCAGTGAGAAATTCTTCCCTGTGCGATGAGCACGCTTGAAGGGGAACTGTATTGACAAAATGAGCGCAAGCCCGAGCGAAACCTTCCTTGTGCGGCGCGGAAACTATTTCACTCCAAGTGTCGTAGCGATCGACAGTGTACTACGTCACCCGAGGAAGTCACTCTAACGCCAACCATATGCGTGTTTCAATATCGCACTGAATGATGCCGAATTCGGTCAATCACGAGTGGTAGCAGCAGCACTGGTATACAACTCAATACAGCAATGAAGACTAAAAAATAGTACAGAATTTACCCGAATGCTACCGATGGTAATTTTGCATTTGCAAGTGGTGACGAAAAACCAAGTTGGGTCAGGTCTCTTCTTCGCCCAGGTCGGAAAAGATGCCGGAATCGCCATCCTTATTGTCATCATCATCACCATCGTCAGCATCGTGCTGAAAAATTACGAAAAAATACTGGAGGAACAGATGTGGACATGAAACGAATCTTGAATGTACTTCACAGAATGCTAGACAGTTTCCTAATAATTACCGTAATCACGTCTAAAAGACACCAAAAGGATTTCAACCAGAAAATGCCAACAACCATTGGAGTAAACGAAGGAGGGAAACTGCTCGATAGCAATTCTTCCTTAATTAGAAATTTTGAGGACCGAAAACGAGAAATTTTTCAATTTTAAATCGAAAAATTTTCCCCAATACGATAAAACTTGTCCTGTGCTGGCCGTACTCATCCACGACTACGCGAGATCAGCAGCCAAATTACGCGATGACTAGAATTAGGATACTAAACGATTACAATCATTCAATATAATGTGGATAAATATTTCCAAAGTCATATACGCCTGTTGATAACGATGAGAGAATGCTAAAGTTTTGTTTTTTGTACCCTCTTACACTAAGACATCTATGAGGGAACTCTCGAGCTCAGCTGAGAGAACCAAGCACATATATCAACTCTAATTCTGATAGAAGACGACGTTGTGGCTTACCAAATCAAAATCCCATGCTCCGCTGACCGCGCCGCTATAGCCAGTATGAATCTTAGAAGCTCTCGGGGATCGGTATCTTTCAAGACGACCATAAATCGACGTAAAATGCGTCCCACTCACCCTGGAGGTTTCGTAGGTTCTCGCAATTCTATTGTAGGCAGCTGCTTTAGAAGATTCACCAACGCTTCCTTATCGGCTTGGCGAAAGAATGCATCATGTCGAGTTAGCAGTTGGTCAATCGAGGGTCTGAGAAAAAAATTTAATGAAAAAAATAGAGGAAATATCACAGCATAAAATTGGAAATATTTTCTCTATAATGGAATCATCTGGAAGCTCACCGTTTGCTGGGGTCTTTCTGGAGGCAGTCGGCGACCATTTTGACGAATGACGAGTCCCATGGGGTGGATTTCGTTCGCTCCAAAGTCGGCGGTGGATTTTCCAAGATATTCTTCATAACCTGAATATGGAGAAGAAAATCTTCCCAGTGCGGAAGATACCCCACGAGAATCCTTTACAGGGCGGAAGACACTCCACAAGAATCCTTCCCAGTGCGGAAGATTCTATACTAGAATTCTTCGCAGTGCGGAAGATACTATACGAGAATCCTTCCCAGCGCGGAAGATTCTATACTAGAATTCTTCGCAGTGTGGAAGATATTCTACCTTCAATGGGTGTAGATTCTGGTAAGGAGCACTGCCGTTGGCGAGCTCGAGAGCAGTCACACCGAATGACCAAATGTCAGCTTTATAGTCGTATCTTGATGAAAATGTATACGAAGATGAAGCAAAGATATTTTTCTTGCCCGTTTTTGGTCTGCTCAAGGACCTCTGGTGCCATCCAACAGGGCGTTCCAACAAAGGTCTGTCGAGACCTGGAATCCCTCATGGACGCTGAAACTCCAAAGTCGGAAAGATATCTGAAGGTTCGATGAGAAAGATACGGAATAGGTCCGGAAGTGGCCGTACACTTTGCCGTCCAAACTGAGGAGGATGTTGCCAGCCTTGAGATCTCGATGAATTTGCTGATTCGAATGGAAGTGACGAAGCGCGATGGCGGTCTCGTGGAGTATGTAAGCGATGATTCCGATGTTCTGAAGGGGATAGGATTTCGTCACGCGCCACGAAATTATTACGTTAATGCTGTGGCCAGTAGACTTCTTGTACTCTCGTATGACGTTCTGACAGGAGCCGCCGTTGATTAGAGGCATCACCAACCACATTTTGGCGTCCGGGGAAGAGAACGCCGCGTGGTAGGCGATTACCTGAATATCAGGACATTGATAGTAATGGTGGTAATAGTAGTAGTAATAGTAACGGTAATAGTAACGGTAATAGTAACGGTAATAGTAGCGGTGATAGTAGTAATAGTAACGGTAATAGTAGCGGTGATAGTAGTAATAGTAACGGTAATAGTAGCGGTGATAGTAGTAATAGTAACGGTAATAGTAGCGGTGATAGTAGTAATAGTAACGGTAATAGTAGCGGTGATAGTAGTAATAGTAACGGTAATAGTAGCGGTGATAGTAGTAATAGTAACGGTAATAGTAGCGGTGATAGTAGTAATAGTAACGGTAATAGTAGCGGTGATAGTAGTAATAGTAACGGTAATAGTAGCGGTGATAGTAGTAATAGTAACGGCAATAGTAGCGGTGATAGTAGTAATAGTAACGGTAATAGTAGCGGTGATAGTAGTAATGGTAACGGTAATAGTAGCGGTGATAGTAGTAATAGTAACGGTAATAGTAGCGGTGATAGTAGTAATAGTAACGGTAATAGTAGCGGTGATAGTAGTAATGGTAACGGTAATAGTAGCGGTGATAGTAGTAATAGTAACGGTAATAGTAGCGGTGATAGTAGTAATAGTAACGGTAATAGTAGCGGTGATAGTAGTGGTTATAGTAATGGTGATAGTAGTGGTGACAGTAGGGGTGATAGTAGTAGTGATAGTAATGGTAGATTGTAGCGGTAATAATCCTAGTTATATTCTCTGTGATAGTAGTACAGCGCATAACCCTATTACATTAGGATGAGTACACATCCTCATAACTTGTAGCTCCTTACGAATATCATCAAAAGTAGTACCATCCAAGCATTCGAGATCGATCACTTTAATGGCAACATCTTCACCAGCATGATCACCCGTTGCCACACTAGCTTTATATCTGACAAAAAAGGCGTATCTTAGGTTCAACCAAGCCCAACACGGGAGAGGTCCACACAAAGTAAAAGATACCCCATTGTTCATACCAACCTACACCGTAGCAAAAGCGCCATACCCTATAGGGCATTCGAGCTGATAGCCATCAGTAGTAGTCGGCCACTCAGTGGGAGGCTCCTGAGCACACTGTGACGGTGAAGTTGTCCCCGTCATAATAAGAAAGGGTATTTGGAAAAAGTTAAAATGTGAAAATTGACATTCGTGCAACGAAAACTTCGCTCCGCTTGAAAAATCTCGCTCGCCCAGGTGATCGTTTGCGCTCTGATCCGCTATTGTAAGCCCTTATCTCTCTCTCAGTCGCAGCGAGGATTGAACCATGGTAATAGGGGCGATAGAGGAGAATAGTTTATGTAACCTGCTCTCGCTGGAGTTTTTAATTGAAGGTGGGAAAGTTGCATAAACTGTTTTTCGTTCAGGCCAAGTCTGGCAAGACCAACCCCATGCGCAATTTGCGCATCGAGAAGCTTACTCTCAACATCTGCGTTGGCGAGTCCGGCGATAGGCTCACTCGTGCCACTCGTGTCCTCGAGGCCCTCACCGACCAGAAGCCCCTTACTTCAACTGGTACGATCACCGCCGTCCGTTTCCTCGTCAATTTACCTTGTATTTTTTCAGCTCGTTATACCATCCGCTCGTTCGGTATCCGTCGTAATGAGAAGATCTCCTGCCACGTCACCGTCCGCGGTGAGAAGGCCGCCGAGATTCTCGAGAGGGGCCTCAAGGTCAAGGAGTATGAGCTCCGTGATCAGAACTTCTCTGAGACTGGCAACTTCGGTTTCGGTATCAGCGAGCATATTGATCTCGGTATGAAGTACGATCCTTCTACTGGTATCTACGGTATGGATTTCTACGTCCACATGGGCCGCCCTGGTCGCCGTGTTGGTGAGCGCAAGAGAAAGTCTGCTCACGTTGGTCGCCATCATCGTGTTTCTGCCGAAGAAACCAAGGAGTGGTTCAAGACAAAGTATGACGGTATCATCCTCAACTAAGCAGTGCCGACTCTTGTGAAGATGTTGACGGAATTTGGCTTTCGGACCATTTCAGCTGCGAGGGGAGATTGTTTTATTGTTGAGTTTGCAGTAGTACATAAATAACTATGATAATGGAAGTGTATGGTCTTCTTATTCGGTAGGGCATTTCGCTGAGGAAAGCTGCAGATCGCTCGTGTTGACGAAATCGGTGTATATGTGAGTTTTAGCACAAACGTGATTCGATATGTTCTTTTTACAAATTGCCGAGGTAGCCTTACGAGACTTCATCACGGTAGCGTCGCGCTGTATTCTGTTTCGGGAGAGTTAAATGACTTTCCATAATTTTTTAATTTTTTTATTTTTTTCCATAAGAACCCGAAGTAATGCCCGTTTCAGCTGATTACACAACTGCCTTTTCATCCACTTAACGAAGGTAAACACTGGTTTTTATTCATTTTCGATGATGAACAACAGGTCGAGCGCGAGTGCATTTCTTGGTCCGTTTCTATTATAAGCTTATCTAGGGTGAAAATTCGGTTAATCGCATTACCAAGTACTGACTATTGAAGGCTCCAGAGATTTGATGGAGAATCATCTTCGCAACCATGTATGCTTGGCTAGGTTGAACAAGCATCGGATGATAGTCTTATCAAACTGTGTGATCGGTGTTGGACTTTGACGTCACACACTTGAAACCGGAGTTGAATTTGAGCAGATCAAATAACGATGGTGACTTGTTACAACAGTTCAGAGACTGAGATGGATATATACATGCAACTGAATAGGCGAACGACATCTCCACGCGTTCCTGTGGAATGCATTCTTGAAATGGAGGGATCGCAAATTGTATGATGATCGATATGGAAGTGTTGTGGGTGTAGTGAGACTGAACATGAATGAACCAAGGGAATAGTATAGTGATCCATGCTGTGCACCACCGGAGTGGTTTACTCAACTAATCAGATGCAACGGAAGTCCAGGGAATGAAGGCCGATGGAAATAACGCGGTATGAGAATACCTAAGGCACCTCGCTTATATCGATTTCGCGACGAAAGCAACAGTCAGAATACATCACTTCAAATCCTTATTGATAGGTCAATTTATTGGGCGAGGTTAAAGTGAGGCGTGCGCGATTGCAACGGGGTAAAGAACATATGGGGAGTCCCCATTGGGGAGTCCCAACCCATCCTACCCAACCCATCCTCCCATGTTATCTAGGAGGCCCATGTTGCCCCGCAGGGATGTATAGCAACGGATCATTGCTTAGTAGGTGCAGCATGTGCACAACTAGCATGGTAATACCGCGGCCGATATGGGCGGTTCGGGAAAGATAGTCCATCGCTGACAACTGCATTCTACACCTTCGATTCGATTATCAAGTCCTGATGATCAGGGCTCTCGAGCAGCCCCGATTCGGGGCTGCTCGAGAGCAGCTGTCAGCAGGGCCAACAAGCGGACCAGTCGAGAGTCCTTCAACATGTTATCTACCACTCGCTGCTTCTACGTACGTCCTAGCTGCCTTAACAATTAGCTAACGTCTTTCACCGAATCAACTACCCAACATTCTTAGATAACAAACCAGGCATGCTTTCTAATAGAAGGTTTCTATTCTTGTTAGCCGACCATACATATAGAAAGTTTCTATGTGTATGGTCGATTAACAAGAATTGACCCTCGAGTTCAACATACTGAATGAGGGAGCCGTCGATGTCTGGGCTTACAGATATTAGTGCCTTGGACGTTGGCTCTGCAGCCTCTTCATAAGGTATTTGTCCGCCCAGTGCAGGGGGGAAGTGTACAATCGCGTGAAACGACTCTGCGATTCGAGTTCGAAGAAATTTCACCCGAAAGTCCGTCACAACACGCGCAGCTCTGCTGTACAAGTTAGCATGCGCATTGATACAACGTTCAAGAGGCTGGACATATCTTCGTGCCCCACTGGTTCAACACAAAAGAGGTGCACAGTGTAGAAATCGATACGTTTTTAGTTGTAGTATAGCTCCAGGCCCATCCCATCGTGAATCTCATAATCAGCCAATGTGATGTGATCCTTATACACATTGTACCATTTTTGAATCCTGATCTTCTCTGGTCGAGTACCTGTGAGAGCAATGTTGGAATATGTTCGCTTTCCTCAACTCATCGATGATAGAAAACTACGTACAAATTCGGATAGAAGTGCACAGAAACCAATAATGGCTTCATCAAATTCCTTTGAAATTTTTTCATGTCACCGACACGTGATTGAATGTGTGCATACTCTCCCTGGTGCGCCCTAAGTTAATACTAAAACCAACCTATTTGTGCTGCTAGCAGCTTCTTGAGATCACCAATGGTATCATCCGGATTGCACTTTACTCTTATCTTCTTCCCCAGACGGTCGTTGCAGACTACCTCAATCATAGCGTAGAAATGAACAACTGAATTCAGCCTTTCACAACAGCTCCAATAACTCCAACAAAACGGCAACATACAGCACGCTCAGTAGTGATTTTACAACGGAATCATGAAACCCACAATATGGTTCACTGAGAATCTCTGGTCTTCATTTCAAATAGTCGATCGAATTCAAGAGGTTCCTTATCGCGTGACCGTCTTCGCCATGGTATTCCAAACGAATACAAGAGGAATCCTGCCGCGCACAGGAAATAACCGATCCAAGCAGAGGATGGTATGTCAGCAGGATGGGTGACCAAAGAGACTACTGTGGTCAGAAACTTAGCCACTGTGTTGAACACTTGCATGGACGTAGCCGAAGCCCTCAGTTGCAATTCGAACATTAGAACACCGATTGCCAAGCATAACACTGAACTACCGATGAGGAGACTACCACTTCTCTCCATCACAGAGGAGTTCACCATTGAAACCTCATCGGTGATACCAATCACGAGAGCGAGGAAGGGCAGCGACAAGGTCAAACGGTAGAGGTTGAGACCCACAGGTGTTTGCTCTTTTTTCAGTCGACACATTATAGCATGTTCATAAACACTTAGTCCTCCTACTAAAAATGTGTACAAAAATGCATAGCCGATTCCCTCGTTTTCCCATGCTAAATCGTTCATAGTAGCTACGATGTAGCCGACGATTATAACGATCAGTGCTGCAACTCGGTCCACACTTATGGTTTTCCTTAGGATCAAAAACTCCAAAACGGCAGTGCATGCCGGCCGAGCATTGCAAGCAACGACGTAGATCGGCACTGGTATAACCCGAAGAGCTCTCAGGCTCGACCAAATCACCACGACCATCCATATGGCATTTACGAGGGCCGGCAAAAGATGAGATCGCCGTACCGAACGAACGCCTTGCAGACGGCTCGCGACGAGGACTATCGTGCACAGCAACGCCCCTGTGTTTTGAACCAACACGGTTGACCATGGATAGGGGTAAGACACCGCGAGGGTTTTGTTCACTAGAGTCAAACTGATGCTCACCAAACCGTATAGTGTGAACAACAGGGACGTCTTCAAGGCAGCAGTGGAGGGCATGTGGTGGAATAACTATGCAGCGACGAGCAACCCAAGTCGTACGCTGAGCTGAGGTAGTCGCAATAGAATGGTACTGAATTTAGGAAAGTCGACACAAAACCGACACAGGCTAAATAGAGATGCCCTTATCTGCTCTCCGTGATACCTTCGAGCGACTCCGAGATACTACTTTCCTTAGGCTACTGTAGTGAAGCTAAAAGCAACTCCCGATGATGATGATGTAGATGTGAAGTCAATCACCACTGTTACACTCTCAACTGTCGCAATGCCAGTGTTAGAATATCTGTTCGTTGTCCTCAGTTGAGCGTTTTCCTCACTACTTCTGGAAGTTTACATACGAAATCGGGTAGGAGTGTAGACAAACCAACAAGAATTCCCAAGAATTTTCTCCCAATTTTCATATTGTCACCAGCACATGTAGTTGATCATGTGCACTTGATTCCACACTCTATACCATGTAAGAAATGCACCCCTGACGGCGAATCCTTCCATGGGTTTCTGTCGATCAACAGAAGGGGTTAAAGGAGCTCCCAGAGAGACGCCAGCCTTATGACTTATCACGCAGTGTACAGTGCGTGACAATTTGATAGTATTGATAATCGATCTGAAACTATATAGCAGATATAATGCAAATGATTACTATGAACATGTACTGCAACCAGAGTAGAGATAACTTGTTCACTATGCCAGGTGCGCCGAATTTTCGGGTAATTTCAAGTCAACTTAGAATCTAGTTTCGACATAAATTCGGAATTTCACTGCTGTCCAATCCCGTAGTAACTCAAGGGGAAGTCACCACAACAGAAACTTCTCATTTCTTACCACTCTTGCCCTCACTTACGATTCCACAATCTGCTATTACAGCGGGAACTCGAGGCTTGCCTTCATCATCATCAGCAGCGCATTCCACGTTAAGGCGTTCTATCACTTCCATACCGGCAACCTAAGTCGACTTTCACTCTTGCAGATTGACTTCTACGAGGAGCAACCTTAGAAACGCTTAGTGCTACTATTCAGCGTCACACATGATGGGGCCCCCACTCTGTTAATCAGTATGCAGACACGATTCTACTCACTACTAACATGCGAATACAGCAAGCTTTTTTCAAGGTTAATTCCGATACCACACCATCGCCACATCTGATTGAATATATCCTGCCAATTACGGGACTCAAACAAGCCTAACCGAAATAGTAAACTCCCGTCCACGCGATCGAGCTTCAACTCACTAGAGTTGATTGAGATCCAATAGCTCCCACCGGGGGAGTTATTTAATAGATTTGGAAATGGTGTGGTATCGTGTTATGGCCAACCCTATTACCACTCTTCCAAAAACCACGTGTTTGCCATTCAACTGCGGCGTCGCCTCAAACGTTATATAAAACTGCGAAGTATTGGAGTTCTTCCCTAAAAACAACACTCATGATCTCTTCGCTGACCTATCCTATATCTACCCGTATTGCACATCCCGATCACACCCGCTCCATCGTGCCGCATCTTCAGCCCGGCAACATCATCCTTGAACTTCTTACCGTAACTACCTTGACTAGCCTCGTCAACATCCCCTGTGTGCTACACCTGGACTCTCTAATATCCATCTTAACATCAAGATACTATCAGTGCTGATAACTCTAGGACTGATTCTATGACTGGGTATAATCGATCAAGGTAACATAAGATCAACGAAAATCAGCGGACCCATAGTATCAACGAATAGTAGAGACCTTCATTGTCGCGTGAAAAAAAAACAAATGAATAGTCCTTTTTTATCTTTTTTTTTCTTTTTTTTCTTGATAGTACGAATATATAGATAAGATATAAGATAAACATGTCTACTTTACTATATATTCTGATTATATTTATATCTATTATAATACCATGTTATACTATATATGGTATGAGGGCATGTATTATACATTAACACACGCAATCGATAGAAATCATTTTATCATATATATCCCCAATAGATGATAGGTCAAGCCACACGGTTCAAGTGTGACTTGAGCCTTCCTATTCCCCCTCCCAGTACTATCCCACTTTCGCCGCCAGCGCCGGTGCCAGTGACAATGTCCCCCGTCTGAGCGACGAAGTCCTTCACTACTCTGTGGAATGGACAACCAATGTACGAAAGTCTTTTACCTGAGTTGAGGGTCAGCCGAGATGAGAGCAGCAAAATGCACTACTACTACTACTACTACTACTACTACTACTACTACTACTACTACTACTACTACTACTACTACCGGAATTCCTAGAAACACCCTTGTCGCCTTTGATGAGATGCTTGAAGTTGTCCACTGCTAGAGGGGAGGTAGTGTCCAAGAGCTCTATCGTTACTCGATCTACAGGCCTCTTGAAAATGGCCGAACCTTTCTGCGACCACTCATAGTCGGATAGATATCTATGGAAGGGATAAGGTACGCTGATAGTGTACAGGAAGGCATACGGAATAGTCTGCATAGGCTATGTTCTACTTTTGTATGTAATAGGAAAATCGCAATCACCATTGATCAATAAAGTATACGTTCGTTTCCCTCAGTTGAGTTTGGGAGTTTCCTCACTAAATATAAAAGTTCAGTACATACGAACTAGGGTAGAAATATACAGAAACCAATGAGAATTTCCCGAAATTCCTCAGAATTTTCATATTGTCACCAACATATGTGGTTGACCATGTGCATGTTTTCCCATACCACAGCGCATGGTTGACCATATTACAGCTCAGGTAGTCGTGCTACTTCTGACCCGCCAAGTTTGGTGATATCCGGACTGCTCAGACCGTATCTTAGGTTGGACCATACAAGATACAAAACAGGCCCGGTTAGAGCCTCCGTTAATTACTTGAGGTTGCACTGAGACACGAAGTCGACCCCTCTAGCATATGCAGTCCGACCGCTCTCCTCCGTATCGATGTCGATATCCAGAAAGACTACTGTGTTGTCCGCTGACATTTCTGCAACCAAAAGTTTTCCAAAACCAGTTGGGAGGTGCTAGTGCATCACCACTATGTGCCCGCTCCCTATGACGTGATGGGCCATTCGTGACCCTCACAAGAGACGCTCCATAAACACTCCACGTCACGTCACTACGTCACGTGACGGGTGATAACCGTAACGTTGGTTCTTTTACGAACTACCCTTTTCCATCCAACACAACTCTACTTGTGTCATGACCGTCAAAGCTGACGACGACCACAGTCCAACACATGGTGCATCATCCGAGAAACCATTCGAGAATCGTTTCCTCTTTCTTGAGGAGACCCTTCAAGAGGTGGCTCAGAACGAGACTAAGCTCCCGGACTTGTTAGATGAGAAGCCCTTGAGGAAGCTTGCTGACCCTGCTACTTTGGTTACCACTCTCCTTGGCTTTGGTCGTTTTACGCTCTATACACAGGTTAAAGGTCTATCTCTACTATGCCCAGATGGCAAACAGGTGTTCACTCTTGGTCGTTTTATATCCCGTTGGGATCTGTCTCGGTTGACAAAGCCTGACGAGTGGACTGAAGGAAAATGGTTGAAGATCAGATCTTGCTCTTCCTTGGCTCACCTGCTGGCTCCTATGACCCTTATGCTCCTTGCTTATGTTGCTCCCCCCAACATAGGTCTGGTTGTTCAAGAACATTGTATGAACAACAGGAAAGCACTTACGGCCTGGACGAACATCCCCATCTCGGACGACAAAGGTACCCCAAATGATCAAGAGAGAACTGCAAAAGCTCTCAGGTCTTGGTTGGAGTCTTGCTCTGAGGTTCTAGAGGCTGTGCAGACTGAGATCTCTGCTCCATTCAGGGATATTCATCCCGCAACGACATTGCGCAAGTGGTGCACGATACTGCCCAAGACTGGTCAAACGTGGAGTGAGTTCCTCTCGCATGAGCAAGCCCTCCACTCACAGCTTGAACCTGCGATAGCATGGACAGTCAGGAGGGACAAACTGATAAAGTGTCTCACCGATTGCTATGCCTACTTCAGAGAGAGTGAAGTGACTCGTGAACAACATCTCCCCAAGCTCCGATCCTCCCGCGAGTTAAAAACCTTCCAAGACAAACTGAAATCCATAGCCGAGTGCCATGCTCCACTCACCGTGGACGATGTTTTGGGAGCTGCACTGGAGCCTCTGTGGAGCAGGAGACCTAATGCGAGCAAACTGAAGAGTCGTGAGGAGACGTCTACTCCTAAACCTACCTCTGGTCCTGTTGTTGACAAGAACGCTCCAAGCCAAAAACAAGACAGGGATGCCAAAGCAAAAGACCAATCCATCAAGCCCAAGTCCAAAGGCTGTCATAACTGTGGTGACCTCAAGCACTGGAAGAGAGACTGTCCCTTGTTGAAGTCCAAGCCCGTGGAGGTCAAGACCGAATCTCCGATATCTGAGAGCAAGGTTGATGACGCCAAGCGAACCCGCAATGGACAAACCTACATATTGGGTGATGGTAATGGTCTGACTTGTGGTGATGTGAAAGTACTCCTCGGGGAGAGCTCTAGCTCAGAGAGCAAAACCCTGAAAGCAGGCCTCGATACATGCTCTAGTATCAATCTGGTGTCTTCCTCTGTCCTACCGAATTTCCGCTTCAAACTTATCGACCTTCACGATGGTTTCTCTGTTGACTCCGTCGGCGGGCAAGTAACCTTGAAGCGCATGGCAGAAATTCGACTCCTGGCACAAGGAAACGTGATTAAGGCTGACTTCTACATCGTTGATGCGCATCTCCTACCGGTCAACTTCGATCTCCTCATCGGCCAGAAAACTCTTCATGACCTTGGGTATCGACTCGTAAATGTTGATGAGAACAAGGACGACTCGGACCAAACATGGGTTGACTATCTTGCTCACCAAGGAGAACTACTTGCAGCCCATGAGGATCTTGAAGGAATCATCAGGTCTGAGCCTACCACCGGTCCAACAGCAGAATCCTTGAAAAAACTCACTTCGCCTACCCCAGTGGTCAAACCTCGTCTACAGGACTCCATGGAGACCATGGTTGCAAGAGGCGTGGCTTTCATGTTGGACGAGCTCGAAACTTGGCGGCCAGTTCGGGGGAACTGTCATTATCGGTGCAGGGCACGTGCCCTCTTGCCTGACCAACAACCTGAAGAGGATTGCCCGTCACAAACTCACGTGTTTGAGTTTGACTGGCTGGACCCACCCGATGCTGTCGTTCAAACCAAGCATTCGAAGAATCGCGATTTCTCTCAAGGTCTCCTACGACGCCTGAAAGAAGGATCCCGACAAAGCTTCGACACCGAGATCAACCGCTATCTGGCTCGGGGCTGGTGGGCTCCTCAACAAGATGTAGAGTCTCCCAGTTCTATAGGGGAGTACATCACGGTATTCCCAGTTGAGCAACCGGCTCATGTTGGTCATCCAGTCCGTCCCTGTGCGGACTGTAGGCTGAGGAACCTCTCTCTCCCTCATGCCTCCTACCACGGCTTCTCTATGGGAGAATGCGCCACGGTGCTCATGGCCTTTTCTCCAAGGCACCTAAAATTTAAAGATATATCGAAGGCCTTTTATAGGTTACACCTACCTCCATGGAGAGAGGTCCCCCTCCAGACCGGGGGAAGGAAGTACCGGTCTCGGAGGGTGGTATTCGGGCTTCGGTTCGGGCCCTTGGCCCTTGAAAGCTTCACCACTTATCTCATACGGGCAGTCATCAAGGCCTTGACCAACGAATCTCCTCCCATCCTTGCACCTGAAGAACTGTGCTGTTATGTCGAAGGACTGCTATTGGTTGCCTACTATGATGATTTCACTCTCGCAAGTCACCATAAACAACTCGTCGATGTTGTTGATGAGCTGCTCGACGAGATTGGTGGCAGGTTCGGCATGGTTTTCCCCTCCGACAAATCAGCGGACATTGGGACAGTCCCCGACAAGCACCTTGGTCTCAATTGGTGGTACGACGAGGGCCAACTCTCAGTCTCTTGTCCGTCTATACCTGACGAACTCTGGAACTCCGAAATCAACAAGCTCTTCTCGGACCCGACGAAGCTTACCAAGCGTTCTCTTTTCCGAGTTTGTGGTCTCGTTCTCGACCCCTTGGGATTCCATCCCGAACGTGAGCTCATCCTTAACCAACTGAGGTCTTGGGCTGGCTCATACGGTCATGCGATCGACCTCCCAACCTGGGATAAAACTATCCCAACATCTGAAGGTGACCGTGCGATACTCAAACAACTTCTTGATCAGATACGCTCATTATCCAACCCATGTCGCCATACCTCATGGGGACAAGTTGATACTCTGTATGCACAAGCGGACGCCTCTGATGTTGGCTTTGGGTGGACGATCAAGACCGATAACGATGCTCTGGTTGGCGAGAAGACCCGTACCTTTCCCACGACCTTGAGATGGCACTGCAATAGGAGGGAGATGTTCGCCATCGTAGACCTCTTGAAGAAGATCGTTCGCTTGGTGGAGTTGGGCCTGAAAGTGAAGAACGTCAGTCTCAGCTCCGACAATGGCTCTGCTGTCGCGTGGTGCAACAGCAACATCTCGAAGGTCAAAGGTTTCGACAAGCTAGCACTTGGACGACTCCTCAACCAGTACCACGAAGCCCAAGAGATCTTACAAGTCCGTGGTATCAATTTGATTACTTCTCACGTCAAGGGGACAGAGAATCAACGAGCCGACTCACTCTCTCGCTTCCCTTCGACCGTGATCTTCCCCACTCCGGTGGCCGACGCCGAGAAGAGCCCTGGTGTTTTCCTTATCGATCGATCATCGCCAACTGACACGGTGGACACTCAGGACGATTCAACTTGCAGCCTACCTACCTCTGGTTTCAAGAATAAATGTCGAGCCGTCCTAGGAGAAGACGACACCAAGTGGCGAGGTCTAGAGTTACGAAGGCTGATCTTACCTGTGGATCAACAAACTCAGAAGGAGCGCACGAATAACAAGTACTTCCATGCTTACGAAGGCAACCTGTACTTCAGGGACATCGAGCAAGTGGACCGCCTATATATCCCGAGTGAGAAGGGGCCTTGGAGTGGTAGACTCCGAACCGTCTTCATGGCTCTGGCACATCGTCATCACTATCCAGCTACCTCTATGCTCTCGCGACTCCGCGCTCTGGTGTGGTGGCCAAGCCTGAAGAAAGACGTTCGTGCCTTCGTCGCTCAATGTTTCGTCTGTAGACGTGAGTCTCTACGTATTCTACCTCTGGGTGGTCGCCAATCCCATCGCATCGGTGAAAGGTTCTCGACGCTCATGATTGACTTCGCTGGACCATTCCATGGCGTCACCGTCGATGCTCCTGGTGGACCTTGGACTTCTCCCAGCATTCTCCTTCTTCTCGACCCGTTTTCTGGTTGGCTGGAGTTGAAGCTATGCAAGGACCAAACTTCTCGATCTACAATAGAAGGCGTTCTATCATGGGCACTGCGGTATGGTCTACCCGTACGACTACACTCAGATCAAGGTAAAGCCTTCGTCTCGGAAATAAGTACAGCCCTCTGGAAATCCTTCGGTGTGACTCACACCACAGGAGCAGGATACCACCCTGAAGCACAAGGAGCGGTAGAGAACGCTGTGAAGTTCCTCAAGAGTGGCATACGCAAACTTACCGCCCACGTCCCAGTCAGTATGGTATTCGAGGGACTGGAATGGATCTCTCGAGTTCACAATACTTCTCCTCGGTACGACGAAGATATAACGCCTGAGATGGTGGTGTATGGAGCACGAACTAAAGACTGCCTGGACGTCTTACTGGAAGACTTCACTGATCAGACATCGTCGACTATCGACTCGGACTTCTTTAAGGCCCTCACTGACAAAGTCCAGACCATACATCGCCGGTGGAAGAATATCCTCGCCGAGAAAAGGGTTACAAACATGATTGGCGATGTTCGGGAAGACCCCGTCGGCGCGGGCGATACCACCTTCCGCGTGATCGTTGATGGCCTCCACAAACGACGTGTCCTTGGTCCCTACACAGTGAGCAACATCAACGACGAGGGAACAATGGCGACAATCAAGAAAGCAGGACAGAGAGCGGAAGACGAGAAGAGCGTACCGATCTGGCAACTCTTCAAGGCTCCATCACTGGACGTGGTCAGAAGTTATGGCGACTTGGATCTTCCTTCGGCTCAAGGGTTACGTTCATCACCTCCTTCGACTGGTAAACTGGTAGGCTTCAGAACCTATGGAGAAGACGATACTACCTACATTGATCTAGGCAAGGTCGTAGAGGAGGATGGCGATATTCTCACCATCCAGCGCTACTTCCTCGACGACAAGGACCGTTGGCATGATAAGAATGCTGATCATGAAAGAGTCGAAGTTGAGGTCAAGAGAGCCGATATCTGTCTTACTGGTGATGAAGTGAAGCTCGACAAGCAAGGTCGTGCAACGAGAAGCTTGCGTCGACTACTTGCTGCAGCTGGAGTAGACAACTAGCATTAAGAAAAGCTTAGCAGTGTTTTCGTAGTTGCTAGCTTGAGATTTTGCTATCTTGTTATAACTTGTTTTCTCGAGCTCTCTTACTTTTTCTCAACCTTTTTTTGGGGGAGGGGCGTGTGCCCGCTCCCTATGACGTGATGGGCCCTTCGTGACCCTCACAAGAGACGCTCCATAAACACTCCACGTCACGTCACTACGTCACGTGACGGGTGATAACCGTAACGTTGGTTCTTTTACGAACTACCCTTTTCCATCCAACACAACTCTACTTGTGTCATGACCGTCAAAGCTGACGACGACCACAGTCCAACACAACTATGATCGCTGTCCCAATAGGACACTATGTGTCTTCCTCGAGTAAAAGAAACCCTCGAGTAAGCTTATGATGAAAATAGTCTACATCGGTTAAGTATAATTAGGTAACCATTCCCCTGCTATTACACAGTTGTGACCTCAATCAGCTGCTTCGCTCCGCTGTTCAGCGCGAAAAGACTTGCACTTTTCGGCAGATGTAGGGTAAGAGCGGTCTGAGCCGCAGGGTCTATCACCAAAGACACGTCACGATAGACTAGGAAAGCTGACTACAGGGTATGCCCTATAACGTGAAGTTGACCAGTAAATGAACTTGAGTTCATCGTAGCGTTTTGAGGGTGGGCATGGGCCCGACTATTTCAATCATGATTCCAATTAGGTTTGTCTGTACTACTACTACTGTTATTCCGTATTAAATGCCTAGCATAACACCAGCTGGTATTACCAACTTCAACTACTCTGCATGTTTCAGTATAGCAGCTGCTCAAGGGCTGCGTTCTCTGGTACCTTTCGAGAGGAGAATCGTAATAACATCCGCCCGAGAGGTTCCAAATTTTCATTCGCAACTGCTGGGCTTTGTCGCTCCTGTGGTGATTTACGAAAAAAGAATCAGGCGAAAATTTACATCGCAGCTCGAAAAAACATCGATTATTGTAAATCCAAAATATTCATATGTAGTTGACTTAGGCATTTCATCGTATTATGTATACTACGAGCCTTCATAGATCCACGGTTAACCTTATAATCATTCATAGTTATATCATATATCATATTTAGTTTTTATTATCAAACCAGATATATATGAAAATATATTTTCTACTTTTACCAAAATTGTGATGCAGTGATTTTCTCGGTGTATTTCCGCGCCTATTGATTTTTCGAACTCTGCCAATCGCGAATTCGAGGACTTTAAACAGTGACTTCTCTTGAAGTCGTCGATTCCAACGCTGAAATGATTGTGAACTTGTCCAAGGATTCTCTTCGTGCTGGTCATCATCATCATCGCTCTTTCACTGTATGCGTATCTTCAGATAAACGCTGAGGACCAAGATTCTCTACAGCACAATGGTGGTCTCACGTCTACGTTGCAGATTCTGTTCGAGCAAATGTCTGACGGTTCGACAGGACCCGCGGACATCCGAAGGTTTTTCGATCAGTGCAAGAAGGTTTGCCCGGAGCTCATGCGGGAGCCTTATCGACAGCATGACTCGCAGGTGAAGGGGAAACTACTTTTAAAGAGAATATGGAATTGCTCAATTTGATTGAGAACATTTGTTGTCTACTATCGTACTAGTTGAATTTTATTATTCTCTTGTGGAATTGCATAATGCATTTTATTGAGGAGTAATGAAATGAAATGCAAATTGCATTTCACCGAGTGAATTGGCCGTTGCACTCAGCTATGGAGGGTATCCGAGGTCGCTGCTAGGTTGGTAGAGATGAGATCCGAATTTGGTATTTTTCTCTGTGTAGGGGAATATTACAAAGTTAATGATAAGACACTCTTAGCGTCTCCGCAGAGTCACGGAATCACTTAGAAGGTTCCGCGTTGTCTTTCGATCGATTGTGTATAAAAAGTGTATTTAATTCCATTGAAGACTATGTTACCGGTTGGACGGGGTTAACTGCAACTCAACACTCGGGGATTGGGGTGAAGAATCTTGATAGTATTAACAAGCAGCAGTTTCATCAACATCATGGGCCCACGATAGAATAGAGATGCGGGGTATTTCAACACAACCCTTTAGTGAATAAGGCTCAATCAATTCATCGATTTGTCTGATGGGTTTTTGGCCAGAGGAGCTTCGCTCCGCTCGTAGGTTCTCCTGGAAGCTGTACTGGATGCTTTACCACCAGACACACAGAGAATGTTCCAATTCAAATTGAAGGATTCTGTTTTATGTAGGCTAGCGTTTTAACACGGGTTAAAACGGTGGGTTTCAGGTGATAACTGTAACTATGTTAACCATATAAATACTACTGACCATATGCTTCGACTGAAGATCGGCGCGCATCCGCACCCTGGCGAGCCTGTCGTGGTAGAACTCCATCGCGAAGATGTCAGTGAGAAATGGGGCCTCCAGTGGGACGAGGAATCATACAAGCAACGACGACACCTGGTAAGTGGCATATACAGTGGGATGGTATCCAAGGTTGAAGCATGGAAGATACGGATTAGGCCCGTTTGGGTACCTCGAGGAAGGAGGAGGTGGAAAATCTGTTCGATATTGTCGAAATTCGGAGAGCACTCTACTCCAATGTGTTTATAATACAAAAATCTTCATCACTACCGCGCGCCACGAAATAGGTCTTTCTATTCACAGGTGATTCGATCGCTATCATCGACCTCAAGGGTTGCCCTGCAACTTAGCGGTTACGTTGGCTGGCAATGTGTTAGAGTCAACGACAGTACCTCTCGGATGGATATGCGCCAGGAGCTGTCCCAACGATTAAACGTGGAAATGGCACTTTTACCACCACCTTCAGTGCAGAGCAGCTCATCGGACCTGGATTGGCTTATAAAGGCTACTTATAGTCCTCGTAAGCACCTATAATCGTTTGGGTGAATTATTCCGATGTGGTGTGGGGAAAGGATCTCCGTGGGAATGTTCCATAGGCCTTTTCTGAGTTTCAAGAGCGCTCCCACGATCGGGTTTTACATGTGAAATCCAACCCTCGGAGCTTCCTATATAATACGCCGATCGAACCGCATGTTGCCGATGAGAATTGAAGTCGAATCGTCCGTCACGCGCCACGAAATTGGAGATAAAAAATGGGACCTTTTTTCAGAGCTGAACCGAGAGGTCATTTCCGACTATCACTGTGACGAGTGCAAGGCTGATACCTCTTGTAACGGTGGACGGAATTTCGTGGCGCGTGACGCAATTTGATCCCCTTTAGGTACTCGTATTACTGAGATAGCATCGTCGATGCCTCCTTGTCTGATTGTTCATATTTGGAGGGACAAGTTCTTCACTGGCGTGAAAGATACCACATACGTGTCTTTCGATCGGTACGTTTGGGGGGGCGGATTTCATAGGAATCCAGTAAATCTTCGCGCTGCGCACAGCAGCAGACTTGGGCCGAGAAAGAGTAATTTCGGACACACTCGATCGCTATGGTGTGTTAGGAAGGTCGATTCATTTACTGACCAAACGTTGTGGTTTTGTTAAAGATCTTCGCGTGTACACTGTGTCTTGGTAGTGTCGGAAAAAATATGCACATGGTCAACTGCATGTGTTGGTGACAATATGGAATTTCAACACACTCTGAACACTTCTACCCGAACTCGTATGCAAACTCCTGAGCTGAGGAAAGTGAACATATATTCCAACAATGTATATTGGTGATGACAATAAACGTTATACACTGCATGTAAAAGTTCGAGTTTAAAACGTTGTCAATGGTTTTTCACCATTATTATCATTATGTTTCCCAAATATCGTTGATAAACTCTTATAATTAACTAAGTTCTATTAGAAAAAGTGATTTGCATAATGATAGGGTATGTCCACCTACGCAGGCACTTGCGCACTCTTGAGACGCCCGATGGTCGGCAGATCTACCGCCTCACAGGAGTCGTGGAGCACTTGGGCTATCGGCTCGATAGCGGCCATTATGTGGCGTATGTCGCTCGAGATGCTCCTGATGGCGAACAATGGTACTGGTGTAGTGTAATGGGTATTGTATTGTTGATTCCATGTAGGTACTTTTGTTCTGATTCTGTGGTGGAGCCCATATCGTTTGAAGAGGTAGCGACGAAGCATGCCTATCTGCTATTCTATGTCCGAATGGACTGATCTTCTAGTCGTCGTTTATGAGTCCATCACAAACCGCTGATGCATTGCTGTTTCTAGTAGAGGGGCGACCCTCGGTTCCTCGTATCATACTTATAGTCGGCGAGGTGTCGCGTTGGGAGGGGGGTATTGTTTGGGTGAAGTGGCGGATGGATGGTATGGCAAGTGCCCTACCTTACGACTGTGCTCTCATCGCGTGGCTGGTACCGAGTGGAAATCGATCATGTGATCGATTTGAAGATATTCTTCAGCGTGCGGCATCGAGTATGAGTACAGAGACTCTTGACAGGCAGTTGGCACTGTGCGGGACGGAGAAAGATATTTACGAGGTCTGCCGATGTGCTGAACTTAGTGGAGCGAAGATCACTTGGTGTACAGCAACTCTATTGCTTTGTCGTCTTGGTGGAAACAATAGTGCAGAGAAGTGCTCACCTGTGAGGAAGTGCCCACTAGGGCGTACGCTGAGGTCTACAGTAGAGCGAGTATATTGTGACTTGCTTGGTGATGGTGTGCTCGAGGAAGCGATAGTGGAGGAAATTTGGAAGGTCCTTTGTTGTGTATATGTGAATCGGAGGTATCAGGGGGAGGTGACAGTAAGGAGTTGCATTGCTACATGTGAGTTGAACGAACGGCGTTTTATATTTCCTTCGGGTGGGGATTTTTTGTTAGCGGAGCGAAGCTGTTTGTGTAGGTAAAATAACGTTGCCGTTATTACCATGCGGAGGATTTCACGGGGAACTGCCTCGCATAGTGGGAAGGCTGAGGAAGGTGAGTGGAGACGCGCAAACTCCCAGGGGACTCCCCTGGGGGGGGGCAAACTAGAGTCATCTACGTTGGGTGACGATACGCGAGGGAGTTGCATGTAGGGATAAGCCTACTGCTTTACTATGGTGCTCTTACTAGGGCATTAGGCTATTGTTTGCAATGATAATTTATCATTGCAAAACAACTGTTGTGGACAGTGTTGGAGGAATATATGTTTGCTTCCTCAACTGAGTTCAGCAGTTCCCTCGCTAATTATAAGAGTTTGTAGACAAATTCAAATTGAAGTGACGAAAAACCAACGAGAATTCTTCCAAAATTCCCTCAGAATTCACATATTTTCACCAAAACGTGTAGTTGACCATTTGAAAACATTTCCGCTTAAATTGTGATAGTGCTGCTAAAATCGTGAGTGTTCCTGGGCCCCACTTAGGTCTCTACAGTGGAGCTCGCTGATATCAGTGTAGCAGTGCAACGACTACTCCCAGCAGAGAGGCTGGAGGCTGCCACGACTTTGCAACAGCTGGTTGACGAGGTTACCGCTTATTTATCGACTACTGATTGAAACCTAAGTGCAGACTGACATGGTGCATGCTGTTGTCGTTTAAACGTGTTGGTTTCTCTCACGGGCGTTCTTGGTCTCTCAGAGAAGCAATGATAGTAACAACTGTGACCCGATCAAATTGCGTCACGCGCCACGAAATTCCGTCTGCTATTACAAGAAGTATCAGCCTTCGAATAGTTCGTAGTTCTCCGTGTATGCATCGTCTCGATAGAGTGACGACGGCCGAACTACTACGACTTTTCCTAGGAGTTTTCAGACTTCTCAAGACGATTGCCCGAAGCCGACGATTAGCGCTGCTGTGGAGGTTCCTCTATGTGGCCAAGACGGTCGCCGGCGTGTTGGGCAGGTGGAACAAGGCAGCACTGGAAGTGAGGGAATTTCGCGGGGAAAAGCATTCTAGCTGGGGATCGAACTTGGGACCTCCGGAGCCCCAACATGACAACTCTTCCACGAGGGCAACTCCTCCTTCTCGTCGGTCGAGACTCCGTTGCTGTAGCAATCCCGGATGCATGGGAGAGTGCTTCGCTCCGTCGCCTGATCTTTTCAACACTTATTCCCCGCCTATAATTTCAAGCTGAGCAGTGCATGGCGAATTATTGCATAATCTTGTTGGGTTGTGTTTTTTTGTGGTGAGAAAGTTACCTCCTCCGTAGCCGATGCCCCTCCCAGTTACCAATGCTTCTTCCTGTCCTCCACCGCATGTTCGTCTGCTGAATGACGCAGAGTTCGCCCAAGTAGGAGGTCACTTGGGACGAGACAATAATTGAATATTTTCTCAGTGCCTGTTAAACGTCGACTACGTGATGTGGCTCGCGTCAGAGGGCTTCTTCCAGGACGAGGCGTTTCTTAATTATTTGAAGTACCTCGAGTATCTCCGTCAACGTAGCATAGACTTTGTCCGGTTCTTTTCGTGAAGAATGGAAGTTTCTTTCAGCGTCCTACTTCCACCTGTTGGTCTACCCAAGTGCCATGGATATGATAAGAATTCTGCAATGCCCATCAGTTCGACAGCAGTTATTGAAGGAGCCAACTGCAGCTCGAGCGGTCCTGCAGGAGCAATTGTGGTGTGCTTGGGGGCTGCGGAAGGAAGAAGAGTTGAACCAGAATGATGAAGTTGATGAGGAGATGCTGAAGAGTGAAATCATTCAAAGTGAATAATAACACCTCAATTCTGCGCTGTGTTGTGGTCACGGCTTGATGACTATAATTTGTAGTTTTCCCGTCTTGAATGGTGCCGCGACGCCCACTGGTTCAGAAAGGCAAGTCGTTGCTTGAATACTGTTCATGACGAGATGCTTCATGTGAAGCGACACAATATAGGGCTTCCTATCACGTTCTGTCACTCGCGTACTGTTGTATTCTAGTTGGTGCATAATGTGAGGTTACTCCAACTATCATCCCACGTTATTCCAAACAAGTTCTGACTATGGCATAGCTCATTACTGATTCTCGGTAGTACAACGTCTATTATAGCACCTAGTCCAACTTGGAATTATGCACGCAGGCATTACTATAATATCGTTGATGTTGTCGGTTCCCCACTGCTCTTGATGGGAGCTGGTGAATCAGATATTATCAGGAGTTCCTCGTTTCCGCTGAGAAGAGGCATGTTGAAGACGAAGGAATTCATCGTTGACCCAAAGCGGCAAATGCTGGTGTTGGTTTCAGGAGCGGCTTGCAGGGTTGATTCTCCGATTAAAAAAGCGAATGCGGACTTTTCAGGAAGTGGTCGTGTTTTTGTAGGCTTACGAAATTTAGTGCAAGTTCGACTTTCTTGTGCAAATCGAACTTGCACTAAAGTGCACTTGCCTGACAAGAAGCTTGTCAGGCTCAGCTCGGTGATTCAGTCAGGGTCCCGACGACTTGGCCAGTTATCGTCTGAACCATTTCGGATGACTACTCAACTTACATATCAATCAAATGTATCGCTTTCACCGCCCGACTACCGTGGCTTGGACTTGAGCCTCATCGAGCTATTGAGGACTTACCTCTTGTCGAGTGGGGCCATATCTCAAGGAATAGGGTATATCAATTCGCAATTATCACGAGAATATCAACGGCGTGCGGAGGCTTATGATAAGAGATGGACTGAATCATTCCAGAATCTCTTCGTGCAGGGCAGACTCGAGCCAGAGCTCCGATACCACAATGAATCTGGCCTCTCAGTTATAGCTCAGTAGTGCGAGTGATGTTACTCGACTTCTGGCAACAAACCATATCTACTTCGGCAGTTGGCGACAGTCGTATACTATGGCTGGTAGTCTATGGCTGCCATAGACTACCAGCGCAAGATATCCAAACGCGTGATTGAATCTCGTACTCTGGGTCAGGCCGTGACGTGTGTTGGAGACTACAATATGATCCTTACGACATTGATCGTTCCCATAACGTGATGTGAATATCTTAAAGATGCGTTAACCGAAGTATATGGGAGGCATCTGAGAGCAGGAGTGGACCATCCTACAGTGCTGTACACCGATGTTGGATGCTGTGCAGTATCCAGGGACGGCTCAGGAACCCTCCAAAGATACGTCCCTTGTGGAGTCAATATACGATTAGATCCGATGCATTGCATAATGAGAATGGTGAGAACTACTGACCAGTCGCACTTGCTCAAGAACAAGTTTGCTAAAGATTTGTCGAAAGCCTTTTTCATCTGCAACTTGGAAGACGAGAGGGCCCTGCGAGCTGCTAGGGAGGCCTTGCCAAGGCCTCCCAGTCATACCCAAGGCCGCCTTGGGTATGACTGGGAGGATCCCCAAAGCGGAGGGATTGAGATCCGTCAGAAGAGCGGTGCCAGAGCCGAACGAACTCGACTCAAGGGTCGAACGGGTCATTCGTACATACCATTCCGTGGACAAATCGATGAAGCGAGAGTGGCCCACTCTGAGTGGGAGGAAGAGTGCGCTCTGAAAGAGCTCACCGGACAGAGTGAGCCCTCAACACGTATGGCGGCTCCGCTCGGGTCGCACTGCCGACCGCTACTGGGCGAAACCTTCTGGTTAACCTATGAACATCAGCATATCCATCTGCTGGGCGGTTGTCTGAAAGATTGCGCAGAAAACATGATGAAGGTAGGGACGACCAGATAACGGAACAGCTCGATAGAATTGGATCATTTCCGCTCCCTTCGGGGTACATCTAGGGTAGAATGTGTATATTCTCTCTATGATCGTGCACTCAAAAGCCTTACATGCGTGTCTCGCTCGTTGTACAATCTGAAGTTATTATGGACGATTCATGCGGTCAATCGTCGTGCAAGACTCCGTCTCGGCATGCGTGTCCCCGATGTTTACCAAACTCCGAGAGAGATTGAACTCATGGGAGATGTCGCGAGGGAAATGTACGCAGATTTTCGATTGGTGGCACGTGATGCACCTCTTCCGATCGCGGGATTCGAGTATTGCGCGTCAGCACACGAGATACCACCCGAGGAGGACATCCTCAGTGCACAGAGGAGCGATCCTTGATGAGATTATGAACGACGAACATGACACAACCGCCGACACGGAGAGTGCTGGATTTAGGTCCATTCTAGAAGGTGAAATCGACAGTGACGATGAAGCAAAAGAGCCAGCGGGCGAATCTGATTCCGATAAGAGTACTGACTCCGATGAAGAGCCTTGTGAAGGACGAACTTCCGATCCTCTACCCGTGGCAACTGAGCGCCGTAAGTTCCTGAGATGGCGGACCAAGGCTCAGAGTGCAAGTTACTTCCGCATAGATCACGAGGTCGGTGGTGCGATGGAACGTGCATTCACTTCTCTCCGTTTGGAATCCAAACTTTGGAGTACCCCAGGGTAACAGCCGCCGAACTGTTGAAACTCTATACTCGTGATTACTTCACGAAGGAACGTGCGAATCATGAGATCGATGGGAGAAGACCGATATCTTATCATCCGACGTCCATCTTATACGTAGAGCAGTGGCCGTCAAGATACCGTAACTTACGGTCCGTAAGCGTAGCTCTTTCGCTGGATCGGCTGGAAGCTTCAATCTCAAAAGTATGAAAGCTTTCGGGATTCTGGAGAGATCACTCGCAGCTCGGTTTTCGAATAAATTCCCGCCTGAGGCGGTGGTCGTGGTTCACGAGCACGCGACTTTGGATAGCGGACCTGCAGAGATAACAGCCAATGGTCTAGAGCATGCGTTAGAGACTCGGCCGCGTAAGCGAATGAGAATCAGCCAAGCCGAAGACCCTGTGCAGCAAGCAATAAAGCCTCGAGCACAAGGTCAAGTGCCCCGGCAGTCTCCAAGGGAATTCAAGGGTCGGAAATGTAGGTTTTGCGGGAAAATACTCCGAAAGGGCTTCAACGAGCCTATCTACGATGAGAGCACCCACGGATTATATCCCTACCGTGATGCTGCTGCAGAAAACAAAAAGGATGAGGAGAAGAAGGTTTTGATGTCCGATACCTTGATGGGTGCAGAGTCTGCACTGCAGACAAAATTGGTCGTAAATGTTCGAAGTGCCGAAGACCGTATAAATCATGGTTAGTTCGCAAAGGACGCTCGTTGCATCACCAGCAGTTCCGAGCTTCAGTGGGCAACGATAAATATACACAAGTTATTTGGTGCCCACTCTTGGATGGTGAAGAAGAACTAGAAACTCTCCAGAGCGAGCAGATCCGAAGGAAGCGCGAGCGCTGGCGGGAGGCAAACGAGAGGAAGAAGAACAAATAAGTATTTGGTTTGGTTTGCTGAATTCACTTCACTCATGTTGATGTCGTGTGCCACATCCTCGTAAGCAGAAAGCAAACTCGTCGACTGTTCGCGAGTCCATCTCCGGAAGTGAAAGAGCATGTGCTAGCGAACCCATATCGCAGACCGGAATAGTGGTGCCTTTATCCGAAGGTTTATAATGTCTCAATATATTCGAGTTGAAAGTTTCAACTTGAAACACCTCGACATAGGGTGGGCACCGGCTAAAAAGGGATATCTTCGACATTTTAAAAAGAAAACCAGATCGAAGGAGATCCTTGGCCAAGGAGGTCAAACCCTAAGAGTAGCGGGCGATTTTAATCCATGCCTATCGGTGGTTGCCGTGCCATCTACAAGTGACGAATGGTTAGAAGACCTCTTTAGCGAGCTGATACACAGACATAATGATCGCTTTCCGGCTCGGATTTACCTTGATAAAGATTGTTGTGGTGGAATACCAGGGGTTAAATCCACTCCATCAGCTACATGGAAAAAATACTTAAAATAGTATTAGATGGAATGCACTCAATAATGAGAATGGGGCGAGAGGCAATAGTTTACGACCAATAAATATGCCTCTATGATGTGCGTAGCCTTCCATGACAGATACCGGCTGAAAATCCTCGCCTACCAGCCTTCCTCCGGGACATATCTCGAGCCATTTATCAGGCACATCCTGGGGATGTGGAGAATGTGCTGCATGCGAAGAGGCTCGTGGGAGGTACTACACCAATCTCGCGTGTGGATCGCTGTAGCGGAGGGTTATAGGTGATGGTGATGAGACCGCCGAACGCGTTAAGCAAGTTATCGCTTCTTACCGGAAAGCTGATGCTGTCGCTCTATTAATTAATTAATGTATTAATGGATACCTTTTAGAAGGCCGAGAGCGTACGATCATGGTCATCCAGGGTTGTCGATTTCATGGAAATCGCAAGGCCATTTCTGAAATTGAAATTTCATATGGAAATTTCCATGAAATTTGTTTCAAAGGTGGAAAAAAAATTTCGCTCCGCCGGGTACCGGCGGAGGTCTTGTTTCTCTAAAAATCTCTGCTTGATCTTGTCGAAAAACTCCTTCAAACGGAGTTCCCTAGTTTCTCTAAAAATATCAGCCCTGATCTTTTTTACTTCTCCATATGTGAGTGAGTTGTACCCCGGATGAAGCGAGCCTAGGAGCGCACTGGTGCTGTTAGAAGTAGTGTCTCTGAGACTCCAGCTCATAGCCGTAGCCAGAGCAACAAGATTCTTATGAAATGATCTCCAGCTTGCACCTTAACCAAGAAGTCCGAAATCTTGGGAGCAAACTTGAGGGGAGGAATCCTCCCAAAGGATCGCTGTTGGTGCTTGCTGTTGAGGCCATCATAGAATACCTTCGGAGTTTTCGACACTTCTTGGTAGGGGGTGGTAGGCTACCACTGGTACCAGGCCCAATTCGGCCCAGTGTTCACGGCGAACATGATCCCTTCGACGAGTAGAGTTTTCGAACCCCTGATCCCACCCACACCGGCAGATGAACGTATTTTGGATCTTATCATCAGCAACCCTCTCATCTGTAACCGTGAAGAATCTTCAAAGGGTTGAGCTAAAGATAAAGACGTCTCTTTCATCGGAGACCACGTCGTCATTCGGCTGATCCAACTTGGGCATATATCAACAAATCTGTGTAGTAGACTCGGATCAATGTGAGTGAACTCCATCCTGACTATAACAGAGACTGCTAGAGAGCTACTCTAAGCATTGAACATATCATACCATGTTGATAACATGGACCATGTTGAACATGATGTTGTATACCAGCACACATGAAATCACCATGTTGTGAAACGGTTATGCCATCTGGCGGCGCCAGACTGGCGCGCGTCATTTCAATCGATCTCTCCGTGAATCGGTCCTGATCGCGTATGCGGTGGTCAATTCGTTATGTCTTGTATATCGTCTAACTGAATAATTGTTTTCGGAGCTTTCGGAGCACTAGGGATAAGTTCAATGTCTGTTAATCGTCTTTTTCCTAAAATTTCCTTTAAAATATGAAATTTCCACGGGTTGCATTTCATGTCTGAAATTTCGGAAATTTCCGCAAGCGGAAATTTCCGAAATTTCCACTTCCGACAACCCTGCGTTTTGGGTGACATTCAATCATCTTTATCAGCTCCATGTATGACGGCAACAGTATGCGAGACCATGAGAGAACAAGGACTATAATAGCGCATAGATCATATTATGATCATCGCAGTATGCATGTATTTTCTCAAGGATTTTACAAAATCTGGGAATGTCGACTGGTAATTGACGGTGCAAATCTTTTATCAGCGGCTACCCTCAAACGGTAAAGAACTCGAGAACCTAAGATAAGATAGTCTCACTCAAGGATGAGAACCGGTTAGTTTACTGAGTAAACTTTACTCAAGCCCTCGGACTCGCCCTCAATTTGGGAACATTTATGATCTAACGTTAGTTTTTTTGAGCAAGGTGAGCAAGGGCGTTAGTTCGTTCCACTAACCCACGTCCTCAAGGACTTATTTGAGATTGCGGTGAGGCCCAATCAGTTTATCCCCTCCCTAATTCGCGGAAATGCGGATAAATACATCAGAATTCTTCGCCGAAGTAGATAATCGCGTGCCACAAACCCTGTGAGCACGATCCCCGGTTAATGAAGTTCTAAAGCATTTTTCTCACTTTGTGTTTAATTTGATTTTGGGAAAAAATACGTACAACTTCTGTTCTTCGCTGTAAGTTTCCCAAACGGCGCTTAGTTCAGAACCAATACTGTAGCTCTAGCTTGATCTCATTTCGAGATTAGTCTCCTCACACTTGAGAGTCTGGAAGTCTCAAGTTGAGACTAAGAGACTTCTGAAACGTTCTTTGAGTTTCAAGTTGGGAGGTAAGAGTCTTAATCTTAAGATTCGCCAGATTGACGATCTGAAGAGGCTGGCGATGCCATCTTTATGGGCTAGTGGAAATCTCT
>NW_003206626.1:185399-186574 GCF_000006405.1 Perkinsus marinus ATCC 50983
TCCGACAACCCTGTGGTCATCATCTGAAGACCAAGTAGTGAATGTAGAAGATGGAGTTCGGTCTCAGGGGTCTCAGCGGTCTAGGTGTAGAGTCTACACTGTAGACAGCACATTAGAAGGTGTATGTCGTGCCCCAAGAATTGGGGCACGTGAGATCCTCGTCACTTAGTGACGAGGATCTCTTCGGCTCCATCTCACATATAAAAAGCCCTAGGAATGTTACCAAGGAACGATCTCTGACGCATTCCCCAACCGCAGTAACTCCCGATTTAACGCAGAGATGGTGGGGATATGGATATCAGTACTTGCTGAAGTGCCAACTACCAGTGAAGGTAAGAAATTGACTAAGAAACGTTTGACAGTGTCAAACATTTCTTCTGTCTAATTGACACAGTACTTGCTGAGAAAGCATGAACTGCTCTCACGATCAGCCGGTAGCCAAGAGCTGCCGCCTGCTTACTGGACGCTTCCTATGCGGTTGCCGACAACTGCAGAGTGGCTGAAGGCTGAGGAAGAATCATTCTTCCCTTCCCCAATAATTCCCGTTTTAGTTCCCGGGAATAATGACTGGTCAAAAAGGGGAATAATAGACCTTATTTGGGGAATTATTGTACAAAATCGCCTTTTTCTCCAGCATCACCCCAAAAGAAAGTCCGAAAACATACATAGGCGTCTTAGAAAACCTTCTCGGCCGTAAGGCCGAAAAAAATACGAGCTTTCTCGCATCCTGTCATTTTTTTGATATCGAACGTCACTGACGTTACGTCAGGGCGAGCGCGTGCGGGATGTTCGCAATTCGCAAGTTGCACAACGGGTCAGTAACTGGCTGCCAGTGACGTTGCGTTCATACCCCACTGGTCCCAGTACCTCATCGTGGTGTGGAGGTTACTGGATGGTGAATTCTAACAAGATCGAAACTGGGATCAAACTGCCACCACTTACATGCTACCCCACCCAGGAAAAAATTCTCACCTCGGGTTCGTCACTGTCGTTATGACAGTGTCGTACTCTGCATTCTGCTCCAGGATTTCTGGATTTCTCTGAGAGCGCCGTTATGCTGGATGGCTTCGTCCGCACTGGGAGAAGCTTTCTTAGTGCATTCACACACTGGGACCCGAGACAGCTGATAGTACCAGCCAGGCTGGTTGTATACCGTAGTAATTTTTGGCAGTATT
>NW_003206626.1:186674-190232 GCF_000006405.1 Perkinsus marinus ATCC 50983
GTGCGCACCAACGGCTGTATCTGAGCAATCCGAATTCCGCTCTCGTATCCTGACGGATTGACCAATTACCGCCTAGACCATTTCGGAAGAGTATTCAACTTAAATATCAATCAAAGTTGCTAGCTTCATCGCCCGATTAGTTCAGCTGGATAGAATGTCTGCCTACGGAGCAGATGGTCGTAGGTTCGAATCCTGCATCGGGTATACATTAATCTCACTTCCTCTTCATCCATCCTACTTCAATAAAATCGGGCATTTGATGTGAAGCTCCAACTAGTTTACACAAGATGCTCACGTATCCTGAATCGGCCACTCGATGTGAAGCTCCAACTAGTTTACACAAGACGCTGAAGGCAAGCACATGAGATAGTGGTGCGCACTAACGGCTGTATCTGAGCAATCCGAATTCCGCTCTCGTATCCTGACGGATTGACCAATTACCGCCTAGACCATTTCGGAAGAGTATTCAACTTAAATATCAATCAAAGTTGCTAGCTTCATCGCCCGATTAGTTCAGCTGGATAGAATGTCTGCCTACGGAGCAGATGGTCGTAGGTTCGAATCCTGCATCGGGTATACATTAATCTCACTTCCTCTTTATCCATCCTACTTCAATAAAATCGGGCATTCGATGTGAAGCTCCAACTAGTTTACACAAGGTGCTGAAGGCAAGCACATGAGATAGTGGTGCGCACCAACGGCTGTACCTGAGCAATCCGAATTCCGCTCACGTATCCTGAATCGGCCACTCGATGTGAAGCTCCAACTAGTTTACACAAGACGCTGAAGGCAAGCACATGAGATAGTGGTGCGCACCAACGGCTGTATCTGAGCAATCCGAATTCCGCTCTCGTATCCTGACGGATTGACCAATTACCGCCTAGACCATTTCGGAAGAGTATTCAACTTAAATATCAATCAAAGTTGTTAGCTTCATCGCCCGATTAGTTCAGCTGGATAGAATGTCTGCCTACGGAGTAGATGGTCGTAGTTTCGAATCCTGCATCGGGTATAAATTAATCTCACTTCCTCCATCCATCCTACGTCAACGAAATCGGGCATTCGATGTGAAGCTCCACCTACTTTGCACAAGACGCTGAAGGCAAGCACGTGAGATAGTGGTGCGCACCAACGGCTGTACCTGAGCAATCCAAATTCCGCTCACGCATCCTGAATCAGCCACTCGATGTGAAGCTCCAACTAGTTTACACAAGATGCTGAAGGCAAGCACATGAGATAGTGGTGCGCACCAACGGCTGTACCTGAGCAATCCGAATTCCGCTCATGTATCCTGACGGATTGACCAATTACCGCCTAGACCGCCTAAACCATTTCGGGAGAGTATTCAACTTAAATATCAATCAAAGTTGCTAGCTTCATCGCCCGATTAGTTCAGCTGGATAGAATGTCTGCCTACGGAGCAGATGGTCGTAGGTTCGAATCCTGCATCGGGTATACATTAATCTCACTTCCTCTTCATCCATCCTACGTCAACGAAATCGGGCATTCGATGTGAAGCTCCACCTGCTTTGCACAAGACGCTGAAGGCAAGCACGTGAGATAGTGGTGCGCACCAACGGCTGTACCTGAGCAATCCGAATTCCGCTCACGTATCCTGAATCGGCCACTCGATGTGAAGCTCCAACTAGTTTACACAAGACGCTGAAGGCAAGCACATGAGATAGTGGTGCGCACCAACGGCTGTATCTGAGCAATCCGAATTCCGCTCACGTATCCTGACGGATTGACCAATTACCGCCTAGACCATTTCGGAAGAGTATTCAACTTCAATATCAATCAAAGTTGCTAGCTTCATCGCCCGATTAGTTCAGCTGGATAGAATGTCTGCCTACGGAGCAGATGGTCGTAGGTTCGAATCCTGCATCGGGTATACATTAATCTCACTTCCTCTTCATCCATCCTACTTCAATAAAATCGGGCATTCGATGTGAAGCTCCAACTAGTTTACACAAGATGCTGAAGGCAAGCACATGAGATAGTGGTGCGCACCAACGGCTGTACCTGAGCAATCCGAATTCCGCTCACGTATCCTGAATCGGCCACTCGATGTGAAGCTCCAACTAGTTTACACAAGACGCTGAAGGCAAGCACATGAGATAGTGGTGCGCACCAACGGCTGTATCTGAGCAATCCGAATTCCGCTCACGTATCCTGACGGATTGACCAATTACCGAAGAGTATTCAACTTGAATATCAATCAAAGTTGCTAGCTTCATCGCCCGATTAGTTCAGCTGGATAGAATGTCTGCCTACGGAGCAGATGGTCGTAGGTTCGAATCCTGCATCGGGTATACATTAATCTCACTTCCTCTTCATCCATCCTACTTCAATAAAATCGGGCATTCGATGTGAAGCTCCACCTACTTTACACAAGACGCTGAAGGCAAGCACGTGAGATAGTGGTGCGAACCAACGGCTGTACCTGAGCAATCCGAATTCCGCTCACGTATCCTGAATCGGCCACTCGATGTGAAGCTCCAACTAGTTTACACAAGACGCTGAAGGCAAGCACATGAGATAGTGGTGCGCACCAACGGCTGTACCTGAGCAATCCGAATTCCGCTTACGTATCCTGACGGATTGACCAATTACCGCCTAAACCATTTCGGAAGAGTATTCAACTTGAATATCAATCAAAGTTCCTAGCTTCATCGCCCGATTAGTTCAGCTGGATAGAATGTCTGCCTACGGAGCAGATGGTCGTAGGTTCGAATCCTGCATCGGGTATACATTAATCTCACTTCCTCTTCATCCATTCTACTTCAATAAAATCGGGCATTCGATGTGAAGCTCCAACTAGTTTACACAAGATGCTGAAGGCAAGCACATGAGATAGTGGTGCGCACCAACGGCTGTACCTGAGCAATCCGAATTCCGCTCACGTATCCTGAATCGGCCACTCGATGTGAAGCTCCAACTAGTTTGCACAAGACGCTGGAGGCAATCGCATGAGATAGTGGTGCGCACTAACGGCTGTACCTGAGCATTCCAAATTCCGCTCACGCATCCTGAATCAGCCACTCGATGTGAAGCTCCAACTAGTTTACACAAGATGCTGAAGGCAAGCACATGAGATAGTGGTGCGCACCAACGGCTGTACCTGAGCAATCCGAATTCCGCTCACGTATCCTGACGGATTGACCAATTACCGAAGAGTATTCAACTTAAATATCAATCAAAGTTGCTAGCTTCATCGCCCGATTAGTTCAGCTGGATAGAATGTCTGCCTACGGAGCAGATGGTCGTAGGTTCGAATCCTGCAACGGGTATACATTAATCTCACTTCCTCTTCATCCATCCTACTTCAATAAAATCGGGCATTCGATGTGAAGCTCCAACTAGTTTACACAAGATGCTGAAGGCAAGCACATGAGATAGTGGTGCGCACCAACGGCTGTACCTGAGCAATCCGAATTCCGCTCACGTATCCTGAATCGGCCACTCGATGTGAAGCTCCAACTAGTTTACACAAGACGCTGAAGGCAAGCACATGAGATAGTGGTGCGCACTAACGGCTGTATCTGAGCAATCCGAATT
>NW_003206626.1:190332-196419 GCF_000006405.1 Perkinsus marinus ATCC 50983
CTGGATAGAATGTCTGCCTACGGAGCAGATGGTCGTAGGTTCGAATCCTGCATCGGGTATACATTAATCTCACTTCCTCTTCATCCATCCTACTTCAATAAAATCGGGCATTCGATGTGAAGCTCCAACTAGTTTACACAAGATGCTGAAGGCAAGCACATGAGATAGTGGTGCGCACCAACGGCTGTACCTGAGCAATCCGAATTTCGCTCACGTACCCTGACGGATTGACCAATTACCGCCTAAACCATTTCGGAAGAGTATTCAACTTGGATATCAATCAAAGTTGCTAGCTTCATTGCCCGATTAGTTCAGCTGTATAGAATGTCTGCCTACGGAACAGATGGTCGAAGGTTCAAATCCTGCATCGGGTATACATTAATCTCACTTCCTCTTCATCCATCCTACTTCAATAAAATCGGGCATTCGATGTGAAGCTCCAACTAGTTTACACAAGACGCTGAAGGCAAGCACATGAGATAGTGGTGCGCATCAACGGCTGTATCTGAGCAATCCGAATTCCGCTCACGTATCCTGACGGATTGACCAATTACCGAAGAGTATTCAACTTAAATATCAATCAAAGTTGCTAGCTTCATCGCCCGATTAGTTCAGCTGGATAGAATGTCTGCCTACGGAGCAGATGGTCGTAGGTTCGAATCCTGCATCGGGTATACATTAATCTCACTTCCTCCATTCATCCTACGTCAACGAAATCGGGCATTCGATGTGAAGCTCCACCTGCTTTGCACAAGACGCTGAAGGCAAGCACGTGAGATAGTGGTGCGCACCAACGGCTGTACCTGAGCAATCCAAATTCCGCTCACGCATCCTGAATCAGCCACTCGATGTGAAGCTCCAACTAGTTTACACAAGATGCTGAAGGCAAGCACATGAGATAGTGGTGCGCACCAACGGCTGTACCTGAGCAATCCGAATTCCGCTCACGTATCCTGACGGATTGACCAATTACCGAAGAGTATTCAACTTAAATATCAATCAAAGTTGCTAGCTTCATCGCCCGATTAGTTCAGCTGGATAGAATGTCTGCCTACGGAGCAGATGGTCGTAGGTTCGAATCCTGCATCGGGTATACATTAATCTCACTTCCTCTTCATCCATCCTACGTCAATAAAATCGGGCATTCGATGTGAAGCTCCACCTACTTTACACAAGACGCTGAAGGCAAGCACGTGAGATAGTGGTGCGCACCAACGGCTGTACCTGAGCAATCCGAATTCCGCTCACGTATCCTGAATCAGCCACTCGATGTGAAGCTCCAACTAGTTTACACAAGATGCTGAAGGCAAGCACATGAGATAGTGGTGCGCACCAACGGCTGTACCTGAGCAATCCGAATTCCGCTCACGTATCCTGACGGATTGACCAATTACCGCCTAAACCATTTCGGAAGAGTATTCAACTTGAATATCAATCAAAGTTGCTAGCTTCATCGCCCGATTAGTTCAGCTGGATAGAATGTCTGCCTACGGAGCAGATGGTCGTAGGTTCGAATCCTGCATCGGGTATACATTAATCTCACTTCCTCTTCATCCATCCTACTTCAATAAAATCGGGCATTCGATGTGAAGCTCCAACTAGTTTACACAAGATGCTGAAGGCAAGCACATGAGATAGTGGTGCGCACCAACGGCTGTACCTGAGCAATCCGAATTCCGCTCACGTATCCTGACGGATTGACCAATTACCGAAGAGTATTCAACTTAAATATCAATCAAAGTTACTAGCTTCATCGCCCGATTAGTTCAGCTGGATAGAATGTCTGCCTACGGAGCAGATGGTCGTAGGTTCGAATCCTGCATCGGGTATACATTATTCTCACTTCCTCCATCCATCCTACGTCAACGAAATCGGGCATTCGATGTGAAGCTCCACCTGCTTTGCACAAGACGCTGAAGGCAAGCACGTGAGATAGTGGTGCGCACCAACGGCTGTACCTGAGCAATCCGAATTCCGCTCACGTATCCTGACGGATTGACCAATTACCGAAGAGTATTCAACTTAAATATCAATCAAAGTTGCTAGCTTCATCGCCCGATTAGTTCAGCTGGATAGAATGTCTGCCTACGGAGCAGATGGTCGTAGGTTCGAATCCTGCATCGGGTATACATTAATCTCACTTCCTCTTCATCCATCCTACTTCAATAAAATCGGGCATTCGATGTGAAGCTCCAACTAGTTTACACAAGATGCTGAAGGCAAGCACATGAGATAGTGGTGCGCACCAACGGCTGTACCTGAGCAATCCGAATTCCGCTCACGTATCCTGAATCGGCCACTCGATGTGAAGCTCCAACTAGTTTACACAAGACGCTGAAGGCAAGCACATGAGATAGTGGTGCGCACCAACGGCTGTATCTGAGCAATCCGAATTCCGCTCACGTATCCTGACGGATTGACCAATTACCGAAGAGTATTCAACTTAAATATCAATCAAAGTTGCTAGCTTCATCGCCCGATTAGTTCAGCTGGATAGAATGTCTGCCTACGGAGCAGATGGTCGTAGGTTCGAATCCTGCATCGGGTATACATCAATCTCACTTCCTCCTTCCATCCTACGTCAACGAAATCGGGCATTCGATGTGAAGCTCCACCTACTTTGCACAAGACGCTGAAGGCAAGCACGTGAGATAGTGGTGCGCACCAACGGCTGTACCTGAGCAATCCGAATTCCGCTCACGCATCCTGAATCAGCCACTCGATGTGAAGCTCCAACTAGTTTACACAAGATGCTGAAGGCAAGCACATGAGATAGTGGTGCGCACCAACGGCTGTACCTGAGCAATCCGAATTCCGCTCACGTATCCTGACGGATTGACCAATTACCGCCTAAACCATTTCGGGAGAGTATTCAACTTGAATATCAATCAAAGTTGCTAGCTTCATCGCCCGATTAGTTCAGCTGGATAGAATGTCTGCCTACGGAGCAGATGGTCGTAGGTTCGAATCCTGCATCGGGTATAAATTAATCTCACTTCCTCCATCCATCCTACGTCAACGGAATCGAGCATTCGATGTGAAGCTCCACCTTCAACTCTGGCTCCAGTGATCCTCTAACTATTTACACTTGACCGGGGAACTTTGATAGAGTTAGTCGACTAGGTGGTGTGGAGAGGACCGAAGACTTGCAGGGCTCCCCCCTCGACCTCGCTCGCCCATCGAATCACTTCCTCTGGAGTTGACCCTAGCCTCTGGCGAGACTTTCCATCAACTCTGGCTCCAGTGATCCTCTAACTATTTACACTTGACCGGGGAACTTTGATAGAGTTAGTCGACTAGGTGGTGTGGAGAGGACCGAAGACTTGCAGGGCTCCCCCCTAAAGCTTCGGTCACGGGACAGGTGCCCGACTAGGTGGTGTCGTATCAACGACTCACGTCTCACACGGGTCTGTCCCGTCACCCAAATCTCTCCACTATCCACCAAACTCTTGGCTTCACCAGAAACTTCGATGACACAATCGATCCATGTTTTTTTCTCATCCCCTCCTCTCGCTGTACTCCTTATTACCTTTTGTTTCTTTTTTTTTCGGTTGTGTCCCTTGTGCAGCACATCAAGGCTCTTTTGGCGTAGCCTTGCCAAGCTCTACTCGATTGACTCGAACCGCCTCCACACTTCACTGTGCTATCCTCGCATCCCGAATCTACCAGAATTGTGGCCCCACTATGCTATAGCTATGTCAGCTATAGGATTTATACCTGTTAGGACTTCAACTGCCTCGTCCGGTAGAACTCCTGCCTTTCCCGGAGGCTTGGATCTATGCGCCAAACGATTTTGGCCTTCTTTATATCCTCTCTCAACGATGGTCATCTCTTCTAGGGTGAAACTAACTCATGAACGCACCTTAGTCGTCTTTATCGCGCTAACATACTCCCGAAATGCTTCTGGAGGGATATTGGCTTGGTCAACGAGGGCCCGACCATACCGTTGAGTTTCTCAAAATGGCTCACCGCCGAGCGGTAGCTCTTCTCCGTACTCCCTCGTGTGGAGTCTGCTAGTAGTGCTGCTCTCCTTGCTTTTCTCTCTGATTTCGTCAATGCTCGGAAGGCCTTCATCGCCTCCTACTCGGTCGATGATCCACTCCCATTATCTGCCCTATATTTTTTTTTGTTTTGGCGATTGGAGAACTGCTAATATCCATCGAATGCCTCTCGTTGAATGAGACTCATTCGAAACACAACCGGTAGTTTCTGAAAGAACCTAATCCATTGTCTCCCCAATTTCAATTGCTCCGCCTCTTGCTACGAGCTCCTGAGCAACGAAGGTACTCCCCAGTGGACCTTCAGTGAGGATACCTCGCTCTTCCCAATTGTTGGTCAGGCAGTTCGTCAGAGATTATGACACTGACACATACATACTTTTGAAACATCACCAGACATCATACGCACTTTAGCCAGATAGCATAAGTACTCTGCTTCCCTGGCACGGTGGCACTTCTTTGTGGCAAACATGATACCTCTACCGCTACCAGCCAACCACAAAGCACTGAGATGAGCTCACTGAAGCAGCACGGCTCTCTCATACCCGGTCAGATCTTCACTTGAGCAGACTCGCCGTCTAAGCATTAACTAGTCTGAGACTAGTAGTCTCTGTCGACTCCTGGGTATCCGCTGCATCACATGGTATACGCATCGTACGAAATACACCCGAATCTACCAAAAGTGCCGAGAGCAAAGGGAGGTCTACCAGTAGGTATTGGTCACGAAAGCACGATACTTGGTTGTTGATCTCCTCAAGAACTCCCCTCTAACTCTCGTAGGTGGAGCACGTTTACCCGAGATTGAGTCCACCACCTTCTTGACCTCCCCTTTTAAGCGCACCAGCGATACCTGAGGTTGCGTTGTCAACTTCAGATCTAACACACCCTGGTCACTTTTGAGTGTCTGTAGCACTCGCTACTTCAGGAGAGAGCCTCTTGTAGAAAGTCGCCAAGAGCGTGTCATTGGTCAGTATTACTGACTCAGTAATCCTCCAAGATCGGTCACCCTGTCGATGGTCTTACCATGGAATGTGCCGACTGATCTAGTAGCTAGTTCAATGGTACAGTCGGCTCCTGGTACTCTCATTTCCGATATGCACGTATCCTACAGCGTGCCCGTTTCCACACAAACTTCGTCGCCGACTCGATCTTACTAAATCCTCATACTGAGGGTTAAATTCGCGCTCGGGGATATTTTCTCTACTTGGAATTCCAAATCCCAAGCCTCTCAGCGAGAGGCTCTCACTAATAATACCGTCAACTGGGTCCTCGCACTGAGGATAGTGTCTGCGCTCGAACATGCGTTCTCGAGCCTCTCGCTAACAACTTAGCCAACTAGACACTCCCACTCAGTATGGGATCAGCTTTGCTGACGCGTTCCTGAAACTCTCACTAACAATATGGTCAACTGGGCCTTCACCACGGGGATAAGATCGGCGCTCAATGACGCGTTCCTAAACCTCTCACTTATAACACGGCCGAACCGGCACTCTCACTCAGAATAGGATCTGCGTTCAATGACGCGTTCCTAATCCTCTCACTGACAATAGGTCAACTCGACACTCACACCGAGAGAAGATTCTGCGCTCTATGACGCGTTCCTAAGCCTCTCACTGACAATAGGCCAACTCGACACTCACACTGAGGGAAGGATCTGCGCTCGATGACGCGTTCCTAAGCCTCTCACTGACAATAGGCCAACTCGACACTCACACTGAGGAAAGGATCTGCGCTCGATGACGCGTTCCTAAGCCTCTCACTGACAATAGGCCAACTCGACACTCACACTGAGGAAAGGATCTGCGCTCGATGACGCGTTCCTAAGCCTCTCACTGACAATAGGCCAACTCGACACTCACACTGAGGAAAGGATCTGCGCTCGATGACGCGTTCCTAAGCCTCTCACTAACAATAGGCCAACTCGACACTCACACTGAGGAAAGGATCTGCGCTCGATGACGCGTTCCTAAGCCTCTCACTGACAATAGGCCAACTCGACACTCACACTGAGGAAAGGATCTGCGCTCGATGACGCGTTCCTAAGCCTCTCACTAACAATAGGCCAACTCGACACTCACACTGAGGAAAG
>NW_003206626.1:196519-228819 GCF_000006405.1 Perkinsus marinus ATCC 50983
GACCTAATCGTATACTCACGATTTCGATCAGCCCACTATGGCCAAGACATTCAACCATCTCAGACAGGCCCTCCACCTTGGTGCTTCCCTTCAGGCCCATCATCTCAGCCGCACCAGCGAAAGCCACTTCGATGGGGGTGCGGAAATTCTTGTCATAGGCCACCTCCTCAGAGTACTTCCCGATAGGCACGAACTTGAACATGCTACCACCATTGTTATTGCACACCACGATCTTCACCGGGGGTATTCTGACCTCCCCGACCATACCCCCACCATTCAAGTAGTTGGCCAATCTGAGAGCAAAGCTTCGCCCCAGTTGTACCAGTTTGACAAGCGCCTACTGGACAACCGAATTGAGGTCGTGAATGGCCGCAACATCTCCAATAAGGAGATTTGTCGAGAGCCCACACCCTACAGCGTATCCTATGGTCGTGCCTGAAGGATACGAATATGGCCCATCATTCAAACTGCCAATCTTACTGATAGTTCCGTCAATACCACTCACTCCCCTACTGCAGGAAGATCGGGGTATATTGGTCCTTAGAGGGCACTGACCAATAGCAACGTCTAGATCACCGCTCGATACCACGCTGGTACTTACGAAGGTATCAAAGTTACGGCAGCTCATACTGCTACTTATGACTACACATTCCTTTTGGCTCGATGCGAAGGTAGCCAATGCTCGACTGATATTTGGTTCCGTACCTACACAGCTACTACTACTACTACTACTACTACTACTACTACTACTACTACTACTACGTCGGCTTGCCACAGCATACTCAGAGTTATACATGCACCTCAGACCCCACCCGATCGAATACTCCTCACACACACTATTGACGACACATAACACTCCTCCGGCGACACTTACACTCATCCCCAAGCTCAGCGTGTACCCTCTCCTCAATTCGGCCGCTGATAGCATGTACACGATCTCTCAGGAGACGATTGGACGTGAGAGCCTATAGCGATGATAAAACGATGCAGTTAGTGCGGCAGGCACGTACTTCTGTAGTGACGTTCAGGGCATCGACCATCCTAGCAAACTCTGCGCAGGTAGCATCTACTACAATGGTACCTGGTATAACCAATAATGTGGCTCATATAACCTAGTCAGTTATACACCACTAACAAAGGATGTACATGGGAATATTATGGCGGAGAGGGAGACATCAGATCATACCACACCTCCCACACTTCAAGAAGCACCGATGGCGATAGACCCAGAAGCCACTCACTGTTCCAGTCAACATCATGTCTTCTCGTGGGTACATCCATTACTCTAATATGCTCTTTAACCTGATGACAATGGTCCTACCAGCAGCTGCAGGAGCAGTAAAGACCTACTGGTCCCATCTTAGATGACATCCAACCCTGAACTTGTTTCGAAATCAATGCTCCTCCCATACGGATGATCGTTGGACGACTGAGCTCCAGCATATCCACCACTGCTTGTGAGGACAGACACAGACTTGGCAAGCACTCTCTACGACAACCTGCAGTACAGCAAGGGACATCACGACCCGAGACCCGCGCGACCACCCAGCTTAGGTTTGAGGGAGGTGAGGGAGACAGTTCAACAACAAGCTGGAGCCAGGGGATATTGATTTTTTAAATTGGCGTTAATACCACACCACCGTGAACAGTCCGATTGAGGCCCGTCCTCCTCACTACCACTAAAGACATCGGCTAAGACAAGGCAGTCCAGCTGCTCGGCTATGGTGTCCACAGCTACAGCCTCCATAGGAGATGACAGTGCACCCACAACCACAACTACTGCTCTCGAACCTGACCGCTCAACCTCGTATCACCACTCAGCTCGGGCATAACCCCACATATGAGCTCCTTCACTCTATCTTCATCAATGCTCCGTCTAGGTGGCCGAGCAGTCCTTGTGAGAGGCTCCCTAGACCGCATTTGCCAACGTGTAAATCGGGAGTCTTCCGGAACATGGAAGGCACTCATTTCCTCATATTGTCCTCCTCGAACCTATGCTCGACATCACCGTGCAAACCACAGCAGGCCACCTACCGGTCCCCCCTCAGGCGCTAGATTCTCTCGGAACTGCATATTCAGGTGCACCTGAACATAACATATGATGACTACGATGGATGAAGGATCGGCCTTCCTACCACGCCCTGTTGGCCCAAGCATTGGGCAACAGCATAGTCAGTGTCACTAAGGAGATACCGCACCGGCGCCGACTCGCATGGTGGGGCCACATCACGGGTCCACACTGCGTAGGGCTTGAAGATATCCGTCTGGTTCATCGTCTGATTACTCCTGGATAACAACACCGTCACGCGCCACGAAATTCTCCTCCCAAACGCACCCTGTATCCCGCAGTTCAGCCGGCCTATCTGCCGTCAGTAACAGCATAGGGACATGAGACTCCTGGGCCTCCGTAATGGCCGGAAGCAGATTCGCAACAGCCGAACCTGACCGTGACCAACTCCTAGGAAGTAGGCAATGCCCACACCCTACCACTAGTAACAATGACTGGAGCCGGCAGGCCTGTGGCCTTGGCATAACCAAGAGCATAAAAGGCTGCACCGCGCTCATCAGTGTGGACCTACGAGAATATCACAAAAAAAACTTCGCTCCGCTAGGCCTTCTTCCCTCCAACGTACCACATGCGTGGTTTGAGGATGTTTAGTGACAGCTATGGTCAATGGGGTGGATCGACTACCCGGACACACGACCTGAGCGAAATCAAGCAACTTGCGCATGCGTGCAGATTCCCAGCAACTCACAAAATGTTTTATGCCGAGGCGAACAAGTTCATCCACGAAAACAGCGCACCAGAAAGTATTGAAATTAGGGAACTCGGAAGGGTCATTTAAGGCTGGTCTTACACCTGATGCAAAATGACAAAACATGAAATGCTTCGCTCCGCCAACTACTCCCCTACCATCGGACAACGTCCCAACAAACTGTCGCATCTTCAGACGTATCTCATTCCACTCATCTTCAGGTACCGAACCCTCAATGAGCCCAGCACCAGCCATCACATGTACCTACATCGCCACCACGCTCTCTACGCTCACTATATCGATGGTGAATGCATATTGAGTATATTATTAGATTGCAGTGACACGACTAGTGATAGGTGCCGATCAAGTCTTAACATGTTGTAAGTGTATCCAGGCTCAAGCGACAACCGCCCATGCATGTGTCGTCCCTCCCTCTACCTTCGACCCATGACGGCGTTCGACCAGGGCACTTCTTAGCGATACCGCCAGCTCTCCTCCATTGGACGATACCACACCACAGGGAGCAGCAAAGAAGCCTGCACGCATGCACAAGTGACATAACTTCTCACACCAGCCGACCACACCTCGATCGAAAGGCTCTCTCGCTCTGATAAACGTCATGGCGTCCTTCAGCGGCTTTCCGCCCACCGCAGGCGTTGGATGCAAGTCCCGTACCAGCCACTCTACCACACCATGCCCACTTCGTAAGGAGGCTATCTCATCACCTGACGTCATCATTCTACCACACAAAGCCCGCAAGCCAGAGGGAATTATCTATTGGAGTACAGCCAAGCAACGACCTCCAAAGCTCTCATTGCTGCTACATCATATTCATGACAATTCCGTATGGCCATAAATAGTAAGACACCACTTCAAGGGTGACACGAACCACTCTCTAGATTGTTGCTACTCATTAGATCTAGGGCTCAAATGCTTTCACAGCAATAAGCCACTTTATACACTATCTATACTCAGTGGAATTTCACCCGAGTTATGAGAAACACTAGTGAGAAACATATTTCACGACTGCTACGTAGCGCTAATATCTTGTTTTTCACCGAGTAATACGCCACATCACGTAAAACGAGTGAAACTCCAGTACACAGGATATTAGACTGCTCATCCCCAACACTATCCACCCCTGCCGATCATCATCCTACTCACCATTCGTCCCATCCTCAATGTCTGGCAAGTCCACTGTAGCCTCTAGCATCTGCTTACAATGGACCAACTCCTTCAATCTCAATAGATCCACTCTACTAACGCGGACCTATCAACAGACATTCTTCTACTATTCGACGAGACACTCCGACTTCCTACATTATGAGCTCTCCTGGACAGTATCCCCCGAATATACTTCGTCACAGTACTATGCTCGGTGGAGCGCTTGATGTCAGCCTAAACGGTCCGCAAACATGAGCAACGTTTATCTTGCTGAACAGAATCTGACCTCCTCGTTATTAGTGATCTCCGAGGGTTTCCACGTGCCAGCAACAGCCTCTGTCTCCACATGACCACCCTCCACACGGCACAGCCTCTCTGGTGTGATACATACAAATGCACTTTCGCCATGCGGTGGTTCGATGTAGATGGTCTGAAAGCAGCAGAGGTAAGACCCTACATCACCAAACGTAGGACCGGATGAACCCAGCCCTGACCAAGTTTGTCGATCACACACCGACCCTCCCGAAACAGAGATGAAAGAAACCATACCAATTCCAACGACTAGATACACTCCTGGTTAGCAACGTACAAAGTTAGCAATGTAGAGCCCGGCACGTGAAATGGTGATGTAACGCTGTTTTATCAATACACTCACTAGCCAAACTTTGACAAACCCGATAGCTCTGGAATCCAGGAACTATCCAGGAAGTCTACGAACCCGACCTTTTCCAAAACTTACATAGCGCTTTGTATCTGGTACGGCCTCCACAACGGTGATAAGCCAATCTATGGGGTCCATTGGATAAGCGCCATCTTCAAAACTCAAGGTGGATCGAAGGGAGATGACCTGAATAGAGGTAAGGGGGGAGGAGGAGGACGACGAAAGGGCATGCTACACGCACTCACCACTTTGTCAAGGGAACCATTGCGGAATTTGGAAATTGCAGTATTAACGGTGTTACTATACCTAACAGATAGATTAGCGTAACAGGTTTGCGGCAGCTCTCTAGTCACGCAACCTATCAGACCCGGGTTCGAATCCCAAGAGCATTACTCTTCAAGTGTATTGGCTGATACTATATCTGACGCCAGCGGAGGTAATGGGGCCGGCCCACTGGTGAGGTCACTGAGCCTGCATGGCCACTTGAAGGATGCTATCGTTGATAGGGCTGAATCCAATTAGCAACATGTGATGCCACATCGAATGTACAGGTGGCACTATAGCTGAACAGGTCTATTCCCCAGTACCATGATCAGCCTCCCCCATGAGTAGCTTCCCAGTAGCGTTGTCATATAGCATGTTGGCTGCTACCGTATACGTAGCCTTTGGATATACACCCGACGAGGCTATCTCGAGTCGAGGCAAGACCCAATATCTAATACATCACTATACACATGCTTACCATTACACCTTACTCTTGCGAAGGGTCATGGAAGAAATCACGCCACTCGGCACCGATAGCCCTGTCCTCATCGAAACGACGTCCTGAAGGTTGAATACAGTAGGCCGGGTCGTTGCAAAAAACCTCAGATCAGATGAACTAATGTCGAAGCCAGATCGACCATCATTATGAAAACGAGATTATAAGACATCGAGAAATGGCGCTCTATAAAATATTGAGCCTGCAGGAGTTTATATCGTAACTGTAATTTCGATAGACTGATATAAATTTGGCTCTCTCGAGATACCACAGCTACTCAAACCTCGAAACCCGATGAGGACTAAGGACGAGTCTCCCATGACGAACCTCCAATGTAGCGGACTTTATCGTCTGTACCACTCAGCAGCATAGCACTCAGTGAAGAGGCTATATGGGCCTGACCCCAGCCACCTAGGGCATACGATCCGTCGCGCGCCACGAATAGGGAACCTGAGTGCAGCGGACAAGTGGACGAGGGCCGGTGGGAGGAAGCTTACGTGACTCCCTTCCAAAGCCTTGAAACCTGAGGAGTCTCAAGAAATACTTCGGGAGATGGTCGGCACTTTCCACATGTAAAACAGTGGGACATTCGATTCGGAGTACTCGTACTGAACACATCCTCTTGGCATCAACCAGGGCAACCTATATCCTACTAGAATGGTCTTCTGATGTGTTCGGTACAGAGGCTTGGCCATAGTGCGATATCGCATCCATAACATGTAGACAGGCGACCTGTGTAGACGAACTACGTCCGCAACTGAACCGTGTGGTAGCTTACTTCTGGAGATGGGCAGAAGGGAAGCGTGAGATGAGACTCGGCAACATCCGAGGCATTGGAAGTCATTGGAGTGGTAAAACAGTCCGATTGATAATAGGGCATTCTATCAACCTGCGTAGATAAACCTAGTACTCTTATAGTCGGTCCTCGTTATACGTTCAATCCCCCAGCCGGGGATCGAACTCGGGACCTCGAACGTACGTCGGCGCAAGAATGTCGCGCACGCCCACATATTGGAAGGTTGCATTGCCATGGAGTGGTTCACTATCTCATCACACTATGTGTCACAACTGGTCTCCTTGATAGGTGTATGAGCCGTATCCTCTTACAGTGACCTCACCCTAGAGTGTCGTGTATTGATGTAAATCACTGGTTTCATCTGGCTAGACTAGGGGGACCGTCAAGCATGGGAGGGAGATGCTTGCATCACAAACTCTTTTAATTCGTACTGGCAAACTTTTGGTGGGCTCCATCGTTCTGGGGTAGGGATCGATTGGCTTCAGTACGTTCCCAGTTAACAAGCCATGATCGGGGAACTCGTGAAAGGCCTGGACTACCTCACTTGGGCAGTTCCCGCTGGTGGACCGATCCGCTCAGCATTCGGTCCGGTCGACCCATCAACGATGTTGAATTCAGAACCGAGTCCGTATCCTGATCCGGACAACACGGTAAGCGATCTATCGGGAGGTCCTTGGTTCTATCCCGGCATATTGTGTTTTCCAATCAGGAAGCTCCAGCGAGGTGTCGTACTGGCCAGTCGGCTCGTGTCGAGGGGTTGCCTTGGGCACCATCTGTACGAACTCTCCACGACGTCTTCGCTCATGCCGTGAAAAGGTGATGACCTCTCCCGCTTCCTCCAATAAACCCATCATATGTCTTCCTCAGTCATCCCAACTCCAAGTGTCAAGGCACTCGAGAGCTCCTCCGTTTCGTGGACATGGGGCAGCCGCTACCTGGCAAGGAGTTCGGCAAGACCACATGGCGTAGGCCTCTCTCGGCCATCTCCCTGAGGGGCCTTCCTGAGATTAGGTACCTACCGCCAGGTGAACAGGCGCGTCTTCGCCTTTGGGGCGGGTCTGCGTGGTATTGGTAACAACCCTCAGCCTCACTACGTTGCCGATGTGGACTCCTTGGTGAGACCTATGACTGCTCCGATAGGCTTGATCACTCCTTCTTAGACCGGCGCCATATCTCTGGTCATCTTCGAGGACACCTGTGCAGAGTGGATCACCGCGGCTCTAGGAGCCTGGTCTCAGAATATGATCGTCACTACTATATACGGTAAGGTGGTGGTGGCACCATGAGCAGCATGATACCAGCGGACTTGGTCAGGTACACTAGGACCAGATGCTGTGGCACAGGCCTTCACAGAGGGCCAAGGGACTACTCTATTGTGTAACAGGAAGAACGTGAGGATCCACACTGTGCTTGGCGGAGGCGGACATTGTGGACCTGACAGGTGGCTGGGGTCGTGGCAGCTCGAGAGGACATGCCATCGTTGAGACACATCATCTACACCGATGAAGGAGTTGATGCTAAGGAGAGGATGAGACCCATACAGTTGGCTGGTGGGTTCTGGGCCTATTCTGTATCTTGTGTAGGGACCCTGGTAGATACCCATGGTATCGAGGTCATCAGATTCGAAGATCTGCTTCGACGAGGTCAAAGCTTGGTGAAGGACTACCCTCCAGTGTTGCCTCGGAAGGACAGTATTGCTACTATCATGTATACGTCAGGTACGGCATTAGTGACAATGATGGGACTCATCGATCGCTACAGGTACCACTGGCCACCCTAAGGGTGTCGTCATAAGACATAGCCACGCAGTAGCGTGTATTCGATCGGTACTGCCCCTTGTGCTGGAGCGTCTACCTTCAAACTTCACCCATGTCGCGTAAGGTCCTTCCCTAAGGGGAGTTACTTGATCATTGTTGAGGCTAGGTACCTGCCGTTAGCCCACATATTTGAGTTGGCCGTCCACATTGGGTGCCTCAGCTGTGGTGCTAGCATCGGCTATGCAGACCCAAGTAAGCAAGGCCGACACAGAGTCAGAACACGACGCTGTGCCTTACCCTACTGTAGAGAGCCTAACGTCCACTCTAAGCAAGCCTTGTGGAGCTCTGGAGGAATACAAACCTCATCTGTTCATCGGTGTGCCTAAGATCTTCGACGTCATCATGAAGGGAGCTATCGCGAAGATAGCGCTGGAGCCACGTAAGGCCGACCTCTCTTACTGTTGGGTAGGTATTACTTGTTCAGCTCTCAAAAGAAGCCTCATTAATGCCGCTTTCGAGTCCAAGGCAAAAGCTATTGAGAGTAGCATGCTCGTGTTGTTATAATCACTAGAGTGGAGGGGTCCTTTTTAGATGGTCGATTCACTCCTATTTTCGACCGTCTTGTTTTCTCCAAGTTCGGAGCCCTTCTAGGTGGTCAAGTAAGGTGAGGCTCCATGGTGTACTATAGAAGTGTGTGTCACGCCGCACTGCATAGGATATGCGTATCTGGTGGAGGCCCTCTGTCGGGAGATGTCCAGAGATGGGTCAGGACGGCTTTTGGGTGTCGGGTCATACAAGGCTATGGTCTGACGGAGACTAATGCGGGTGCTACTATACAATTGTAAGGACATATATAGAGTGCGTCAATGATCCCCCTTCCTACAGAATAGACGATCTTCGGACGGGCGTGGTAGGGCCGCCAATCCCGGGTGTTGAGATAAAGCTACGGTCATGTCTCGATGCTAAGGGAGAACCTGAGATCTTGGATCGCCATGGCAAGCCCTATCTGTCGAAGGACAGTCGAGCGGCTAACGGCAAGCGAGTCCTTGGTATGGCTGATGCTCTACTACAGTATGATATATATGTCCTCTACTAGGTCGGGGTGAGGTCCTCATACGTGGACCATGCGTGACGAGTGGTTACTATAAACTGCCAGACAAGACTAAGGAAGCGTAAGAGGCATAATATGTAGCGGAGCGAAGCTCATGGAGTGCAGGTTTAAGCCTGATGGATGGTTCTATTCTGGGGATGTTGGACAGTTCTTGGAGGACGGTAGCCTCCAACTGATCGATAGAGTAAAGAACTTGGTGAAGCTACGGGGTGGCGAGTGAGTACCATAGACGTCCTCGGGGCATGGCCCTTCTATGGGGCGTGTCATAACGTAGGTATATCGCCTTGGAGAACATGGAGTTGGTCTACAGCAGCTCGGCCTTTGTGGATGCCGTTAATGGTGGCATCATGTGCTACGGTGATGGTAAGTGTCGCTATAGACACTCCTCTCGTGCCTCTATGGTGATGTATTCAGGCACCCTGGACAGGCCAGTAGCCATGGTGCAGGTGAATAGGGACAACCTTGAGAAGTGGGCCAACACTAATAACATCCAATACAGCACTTATGAGGAGCTGTTGAGAAAACCTGAGGCCAACAAAGCGGTGAGGAACCTCAACTAGGAGGTGTTGGAATTGAGATGATTCAGGTTTTGGAATCGCTGAGAAAGTGTTGGAAAGTTGGTAAGCTGTCTCCTCTCGAACAACTCTGTGCTATAGTGTTGCTCAGTGATCCATGGACGCCCGAGAACAAGTAAGATACCATTCGTTTCTATGGAAGTCACTGCCTCGTCATCAGATGCCTGACTGCGACTAATAAGCTTTCGCGCCATGGTATTGCTGCTAAACACGAGGAGGTGTTAGAGAACTTGAAGGCACTCGGACGAGAGTAAGTCGGAGAATTTCGGGACGATTTTGGAGTAGTTGCGGCTGTTTGTTCAGTCCCTCGATGCCGATGTCGATACCCACGACCTCCACATCATTTTCGAGGGCCAAGTTATGAGTTCGTCCAGGGTGGTGGAGGTATTTTAGGGTTGTCGTTTCTTAGCAGATTTGCTTTCTTTAATGTTCGTGGTATTTTTATCAAGCCTGGTATTGCTGTTGCGCTATCTAGTCTCCTGCGGTCCGAAAAGACACTGCACGTAAGTATACGAGTGTGGCATCGTATGTGCTGGAGAGGATAGTGCAACGGGGCTCCTGTGTTGGTCTGGTGGTACTGCGCTGATAAAATTGCTGTAGTTTATAAACGCATCGGTTTGTAGTACCCACTGTGTACTGCAGTGAGTTGTGGCGTAGCTGCTTTAATGGTCGGCTACATCATATGGAATTCACCACGTACAGGGCACAGAATTCGGGACGTTGTATCACTTCTGCTCGAGGGTCATCACACTGGAAGCTGAGTAGCAGGGTTCAACCTTGATTCCAGTTATCTCGTTTCGGAGGACAATGCCGCCTCGGCGATCCCTCTCGTATGGACGTTATTCAACGACTTCAATGGTTCCGAGATTGCTATTGTCCTCTCGGTCCTTCGAGGGTGAACGAGTGCGTACCTTGTCCCCATTGAGGGGGAGGCCTAGCACCGAGAGGCTCGTAAGATGATGCTCGAGTTTACTTCACATGGTTGGATGTTCGAAGGCTCTCTTCCTCTGTAAAGTCTAGGACACTCGAAATGCGATAAATGCCCACATATTGCTGAAGCATATAAGTAATATATTATAGTAATCGTTGGAACCAAAAATCCTATTATAGTGTTCTCTTTGAACGATTAGACCTTCTGATAGACTGAGAGTGGCTGTCATACCTCAGTGGTGTACGAATCAATCTCCCGGCTGGTCCAACACAGTTCTATATCAGGCTCGCTGGCGGTCACCGAGAGGCGGGTCGGCGCGCGTTGGTAATGGCCACGTGAGTTCCCCACTTGATCTCGACTTTGGCAGAGAATGGCTGAGGAGACGTAGTCTCATGAGTGGCCAGTTGCTCATGTCTGAGCTCCGTGTCTATAGGCGATGCCAAGAGGGCAAAGAAGAAGATCGAGAAAGAGAAGCGAGCAATGGCCGAATGTGTACGCGGCAATACTTGTCCATGATGGCGGAATGCAACGCACTAATCGTCACAGCATATTTCAAGGGTGGCACGGTGCAAGATGTGAAGTTTGCGAAACAGATCAACAATATAATCATAAAATGAAATAACCCTTCGAAAGGAATATCCGCAAGATGTTATCCTGATCAGCCAATGATTGATCATCGTCTCGGAAGGTATTCTCTCCCGTCCATCGTCCCGGTATTAAACGCAGTGAGAAGATCCTAGGACAGACAGGTCTGCAGTATATTGGCCCAGTAATAAACTTCTGTCTGCTGCCGGCGCATACCATGGTGACCTGTGATCACGCCAGACTGGGCATCGACGCTCCGCTCCAAATCTTGTTAGATGTAGATGGTGTATGGACCATCAGGTTCAAGGTTGGAAAGAGCACGCTGACAAGTACGCAGAGAAACGCAATGATGATAAGCAGCCACGCGAGTAGGGCCGCCGCAGTGCCCTTGGTGAACGGGGGGGGGTCTGCTTGGGAGCGCCGATTATCAGTTGTGATTTCTCTCCGGCTATATCTCGTTACGGTGACAGGAGGGTTGGAAATGCCTCAGAGGCGAGTCAACGATTGTAAGTTCCTTTCTGCGCTTTGCTACGGCTATAACGCGAGCTCAACGAAGCATTGGTGTTTTCAATGAATCAAATCGTGATCATGATGTGCTATGCTCGATGCTGGAGCTGATAGGAGCCGCAAGTGACTTGGAATGGCTACCATATGGGTTACCTGTGCCGAAACTTCGAGGACTGAGTTCTCCAAAGCGGGAGGGCGTTCTGCGGATGAGCTACTTCGATCCTTGCAAGGTATCAAGACGCTCTCGCCAAGCAAGCATTTGAACGGCAGCAGCTTGAGGAACGCAGACGAGGTCATCGTTCGTCTTCTCCCACCGTCAAACGATCCCTCAGAAGGCGATTAGAAAGGCTGTAGGTCTTAGGCCCGCTTATTGTACCTCGAACCTTCGTAGCTGATGAGCCATCGATTGTCCAGGTTTAATCATTCGCTGTCCTAAGGTACGAGGATGCCCGGTCACGCAGACTGAGGCAGCAAGAGTCAGAGGCTAGCGTGGAGCTGCAAGCTAGATCGCTGTCGGAAAGTGGCAAGCTCTGCCCAAAGTCGCGAAAGTTGGCGGAAGCGCGGAAGAAGAGGATATCCGCCCAAAGACGTGCCCAACTAGCGAGGTCGGTGAAACCTTAAAGCCTACTAGTGGCTCACTGGTAGTTTATCAGTGAGCCGCTATAAGGCCCTAATAGCCGCTATCCGTGATATCAATGATATAAGCCTCTATCAGTGATAGACAACAGTCGTCCGAACTGAGCGACCCGTGAGAGCTATTCGACTTTTCGGTTGATAGGCTATCAACGATATAGGTATCAATGATAGCGAATCGCAACTGTGTTCACTGTAGGGCCTTGACGCCGCCGACGAGGCCAGCCGCGAAGAGCACAGTCGAAAAGAAGCGACAAGCTGCCATAGAAAAGATGGACGCTTTCCTCCAGCGCAACGAGTTGGCTTCAGTAGTAAAGAAGGAGCGTGCGCGAAGGAAGTTGAGGTTGCAGGAGTAGGAAGCTTCAAGATTGAAGTTCCATCGTTGATCGTGGGTGGCCATTCTTCTGTCCAGGTTGGCTGAGCTGTCGGAATGCACCTTCCACCCCAATTTATCAACTTCACGGAACTTCCACTGCGAGGTTTGTCCGGTTCCCCTTCATACATCACTTGTTGGTATTCCCATCAGACCGACATGCCTCTGAAGCGAGCTCTAAGCTCACGATCAGCTCGTGGGCAGAGTGTGCATGAACGGCTGTATGAGACGTGGGTCGTTGGAGTCCTACCTCGATGCTGTGGGAGCTCTAGGTGTGCACTTTTGGTAGGGGCATGCTTTACAAGATTAAACGAGAGCAAGTTTATGACAGTGCGAGAGTAGCTAGGGAGAGAGAGGAGCTGAGCTGCTGTAAGGCCGGCATGTCCTACTCATTCCTCCTACCACGTCAGTCCACTCCAATGCATCACCCAATGCCGATGAGTTAAGGTACGTTCAACCCTCTGATCTCGACTCATTATCATCGGATGGAACGATGGCTCGATCCCGGCTATGATAGCGACTCCACATCTGTTGTCAGCCAAACCTCGTTCTCATCACAGAACTCCATGCTAGTATGCATGCTCAGCAAGGATGGGCGCGTGGATGGGTTACTGTCCAACTCCTTTTGTTAGGCCCTCGAAGACGAGGTTCGCACAATGGTGGCTGAGTACTTAGCGTCACGTGGACGGTGCTCAGCTGACTTCTCTCCTCGTGCTTCAAGCAGCTACGACAATGAAGATCTCGCGGGAAGTCGACTCGGGTCGTGATGTGTGTCTCGCATGAGCTTCCACCTAACTGAACTATTTGTTTTGTTCATCTCTCAATAGTGCACAGGGAAGGAATCTCCGAGTAATAGGAGAGGGGTTGTGATACTAGCATGTGAGGGCTTTCTGGGTCGACCGCTACACAGATCGGACTGTTGAGCTGCCCCTGTTGGGTATGATACCTGTTTTTGTCGCCTAGTCAGTGAAACGCAGAGCCTGTAATGCGGTTGTCAATCTAAGCTATAGCGCCACTGTTCGTAGCTGTAGAGAGTCTACGCTCGCTCTTCTCGCACAGCAGGATGTGCTCGAGACACAGTAGGGATGCTACAAGGTTTCAAACTAATACATTCGGTTCCACGATAAGTTTCAAACTGCTGTTTTCAGTGACTTGTGTGAGACCATGTTCGAGTGAGGTATCCGACGATGGGAGCCACTCAAGAGTGGCCGAGCTTTTCTTCAGGGATTTGCATACGGCAAATCGAGTACATGGAAGAGCCGGCCTTCATCGACCCTAGAAGAGCACTGTGTCATCCGATCATGACCCGGCCCTCTTAGACAAACACGGGCCAGATGTATTGACTCGACACCTCGCCTCAATAAAAGGCCACTGGAGCATAGATGACAAACACGATATGGATAAAAAAACCTGAGTGATCCGTCTTCGCGCCGAGACGGCCAAATCCAGATTAAAGACCGCTAGCGTTGTGAACAGTATTGCTGTTGCGTAGTAGGTGTCCGGCCCGGTGAAAAAAGAAACAGTTTCCTTTGACTCTTTGAGTGCGCTACGGGGTCCCCAAGCTTGACGCGCTTGTTTTCTTATGTCTCCCACTAAGACTTGTCCGCCTTTGATTCAGAGGAGGCTCAGGGTTGGGAGAAGGGGGAATGAGAGCGAGGTGTGAAGTATAGGGTCAAAGAAGCGACACAGATGGGATATCTCGTCAGTCAAGCAATAGCTCTTCAACCGCTGCTGGATGCAGAGGCGATAATCACCATACAAACGAATACTGGCAACGATTTGGGAGAAGTACGGTATACGAAGAAACTCTAGGCTCCAAAAATGATGAGAAACATTGCCTGAAACATGCTACCGTCTCGGCGCCAACTGAAGAGCTTCATCATTGGCCTGCAGCCCGGCCATGCCCACCGCTAATCGAACCAGGTTCTGTTTCGTAAACCGTTGCATATCCACGGATGCTCGAGGGCCCCAGCCGAGGGCGAAGCTCTCGAGGACATCAGCCGCATCGACTGGTGATGAGTGCGAGGCGAAGTACCTCCAGCTAGACCGTAAGCTACTTACCATCTTCGCCATACCTACACCACTTTTATCATGTCCGCGGGTTCCTTGACCATTTCATCGTAACAATCAGCGAGGACCTTAGCTCGATCGAGCATTGCTGACCATAGCAGGGTATTGGCAGGTGGTGGACATACTGAGATCGACGCAGCTCATTAGAGCGACACTAAGGAGGCCACCTACAGCCTATCGCATTGAGGGCTCTAGCTAGTGTACCAATGCAGGAAGAACTTAATGTAGTTATCCTCTTCAACAAGAATTTACTATCAGCCCATGCATGGTGACACGCAGCCAAAGATACCATACCATTGGCAGCTAACACCTGAGGGATGGGGGGTCTGCGCACAGCTGAAATTTTCGGAAGAAGACCCACTGAGCATCCCCAAAGGCCATTGGCGAGCCCCACATCAACGCCCTTATGGAGGGCTAGATGAGCTCGGGAGCCGAGAGCCTCTGCGAGGTCTCGGGAGCGGGGACCAGGCAAAGGCACTACGTTGGCCAGCGACCATAGCATGGTCGAAAGGTGTTGGGGAGAGGCACTATCGATGACTAAGAAGGGCCAAAGACGGGAAAGTGATGGTAACACACACGGGATCATTTTCGCGTGAACTGAGACGGCTAGAATAGGAATACTAGTACTTCGACCCTTCTCGCCTCCACTACGGACCCTCCTCTTACTCTGCAATCCCCTCTCGGAGAGCCTCTCCAAGACTGGCCCTCGCCAACTGACATCGTAGGCCTCTGTGGGTATTCGAGCCAAGGACCAGAGGGTATTGGACAAATTCTGTGTCGAGAAATGGCTGAGGACAGCAGTAGACTCTTCAGTGATTAACTGATGGAAAAAGCGTAAAAACCTCATACCCGAAGAGTCCAGCACACCTGAGCAATGAAGCATTCGAATTGAAGTGAAGGGCCGCTCCATAGTTGGCGGCGAGCTGTGGCCCATAGCAGCAGCCCTAGGTTGTGGGGAGGTATCCTAAGACTACCCATGGCTACCATACCCCTCTAGGTACTCTTCTACTCGAGGAGCTCTTCCCGCAATAGATCCGAGTCGAAGCTTCGAAGCCTGGTAAGGGCTAGTCTGATGGCCTCAGTAGATGCCTCCGTGTCACAGGCAACTAGGGTATACGATAAATTGACCAAGTCGAATACGTTGAAGGTACTCTGAAAATACCACAAGATACTCTCTGGGGTAGCTCCCGATCCTCCTCCCCTACCAAGTCGAGCACCCCAGCAGCCACGACCTGGGGTATCTCCCGTTCCCACCAGCCCCCGAGAGCTCTATCATTGACCTTCTGGGCACACCAAAGCATCGTAGTAATGTTACGAGGGGTCAGCTGTGCCTCTCGGAACCTGATACTCACGCTATTAAGGATAGGAAGACGTGCAGAGGTACCAATCCCAACCCCTGCGATTGACCAATCTCTGGAACTCAGTGAGGACCTCAGCGGCATCCGCTTGCGAGGTCGGCTCCTTCGGTAGCTTATTAAGGCCGTAGTGCACGAGGCCTATCATTTTACCGGGACTACCTCCATGACGTTCAGCAAGTCTAGCCAGGGCTGCAACCATTCCAGAAAAAAAAAAGAAATGCGTTGACGAGATAATTTCCAGGAAATTATCGCTTCGCTCCGCCACCAAAATTGTCACTTTTGAATCGCTTCGCTCCGTCTTTTTCTATTCGTACTTGATAGTGTCACACTTGACTGTAGTCAGCTCCAACTATGGTTTGGAATTGGGCCTACAGTAAGGCAGACGCTTGAGAACCGTCCTCGCCGAGGTGTAGGGGACTTAATTTCAATAAGTGATGATAGAGGACCTATTATTACTTACAATAAGTGATGTATTGGTGGAGGTGAAACCAAATCGATCAAATATCTTCTTTCCGGACCTGATTCGTATCTTTCAATTCAGATGCCTTTGGCATACCCTCATGACAGGTGACCCAATACTGGATGCTGGAGGGAGCCTAGAGTACTTGTATACGGTCCTGGGCCCTCGAGGGATGCTCCTTGGGGCTGCCCTCCTCATCTGGACCCTTCACTACTTCATGGTGTTGCATCAGCGGCCCTACGTCTATTTCTCGGGAACGAGGTCGACTCGAATCTTGGTAGTATCATAGGTTCATCTTGACAAGATACGAATTAGGTCCGATCTCGTCCTTCTTAGGAACTGTGTCCCGCTGCAACTACGTCGTACTCCCCCGCCCTCTGGTGTTTTGGTAGCGGAACACTACAGACCTTAGCTGGCACTTGGTAAGCCCCCAAAAGCCCCAAGGCAGCCCCGGGCACCTCCTCGCAGGCTCCTTGGTAATGTCGATGAACATACCCCGCCGGCCCCTCCTCTACCCGGTGCCTGCCAATACACACGTGAGTTCATACAGGTAACCACCCCCCCCGTTGGAGCCCCCTTCATCAACCCTACTCAGGTCTCTACTGGTCGCACAGTGTCACTCGACTGGTTACCGATTGGGGACCAAAGGGCCCCTCAAGGGACCGGCTTCCGCCCACAGGATTGCTTCGCCCTGCTTATCATCCTCAACCACGGCATTGGCGGAGCTCTGGTCAATGGTTGCATAATAGAGACCATCCAATACGCCCAAGTAAAGGATCGGCCCTGTCCAGCTTGAATGATAGTCTCTATCCCCTGCAGTCCCTGGGCTTCGCCTGTGTAGTAGTGAACCTACCTGGTGCCGGGGGTACTGTCGCCCCCTTGCCCGCCAAGGGTGGTGATGGTAGCCTCACGCCATGTGCCAGTGTACTGCGTCCATCATTCAGAAGGGAGGTGGCTGAGGCAATGGATGCCATCGACAGGCGACTTAAGAATTGGGATCAACTGCAACAGCAGCAACAGCAGGTACGTCATGTCCGACCCCTTTCCCTTATACTGTTGTCTGTTAGACCGCCACACCACCCCCGGGGTCCTCAGACCCACGCTCATCCCCAGCAGTAACGCCTCGGCCAACGGGGTCAGCCTCGACATCAGTGTCTCTACCTAAGGGCCTCATTGCCTTCTCTGCTGGAGGCCTGCATGCCCTAGATTACTTGGCACACTTTACCCCTCGGTCCTCCTCGACTCCTGACCAACAGGCCGCTGAGGGTGGTCCTGATGACCACGGTAGTGCTGGCACTTGTTCGGTGGCTGCTGCTGGTATTGGAGCCTGTGCCTTCGGTCACGTACCGTTAAAACCAGAGAAGTGGGCCGCCGACTCTAGTAGTGCTAAGCGAGACTTCTTAGCTCGCTGTAAAGTCCAACTTCGGCAATGCTGTGCTGCTGGTGACTCTGATCTAGAACAGTGCCAAGCAGCGATGAAAGCGGAGACCCTCCTGGAATTCGAGACTGCCATGTTGCCACTGACGGGCCCGTCTGTCGGACCCTTCAAGCCCTACGACAGTATATCATCCCTCACCATCCCTGTGTGTCTGTACTTCTCCCGGGACGATCCCACTATAGACTTCGATTCGGATGTTGACCTGCTACAACTCGCTGTAAAGGGCCGAGAGCATCTAGTGACAGCAGTGACCGAGACTGGTGGCCACTGTGGGGGCTTCACGACCAGCTCATTGTTCCGTTCTCGGAAGCCTTCTTCTAAGCGGGATAGTCTTGGCTCTGGAGTGCGCTATCCCATCACCTTCATGGTGGACTTCATTGCTGCTAGCCTACGGCCAGTACTACTATAATATTGATAACTCAATTCGATAGCACATTTGGAATATTTGTTTCCCATGTACCTCTCTAGCTTTGCGTCTTCTTTTGTGGCTACTCTCACAGCAATCCCTCCTCTCGTAATAGTTGTTGTTCATCTCTCCGTCGCCATGCTGCTCCGTTTCTACCTCGACAACAATGGCAAGCGTGTGTATACGTTGAAGCAGTCAGTGCCGGCCAACGATGGTAAGGCCCTACCTGCCAGGAGCACCTGTTGACGTCTTGGGTGGTCAGGTTCGGATAGCGAGCAGCCCACCTTCAGTGCTCATCCCGCGAGGTTCAGCCCTGATGACAAGTAGATGTTTTAGGAGTGTCCCTGTGGGGCCGCATTGGGGTTGTGGTAGGTACTCGGCCGAGCGTGTGACCATCAAGAAGCGCTTTGGTGTCCTCTTGACGCAGCAGCCCAAGCCGGAGTTCTAAGTGCCACTACTACTACTAGGCCCATCACGACGTACCAGTATCTTACCATCATATATGATAGACATTGCGTTTAGAGTTAGTGGAGGGGGGAGTGGGAGGAGAGACCTCGCGACTTGACAACAGAACTAAGCCGTAACATTTCATGTTGCTTATCTCACACAGAGTAGAGTCCCTCGATGGCTGATGAGCCCCTTAATGGTAAAGAGAACGTACTTGATATCTTAGCGGGTTTCGCTTTCGATGAAGGGCACCAAACGGTCCTCCGAGGTGACGGTGCTTGTTGGTCTGTAAGCTCTGGTAGTACTAGTTGCAGATGCACATGCAATAACACCAGCGAGGAGGTCCATCAGAAAGGTAAAGGCTGAGTCGGGGAGCCCTAAGGAAAGGCCTCGATCGGCTACTAAGAGGAGGATGTCGAATAAAGAGGCATTGCAGCGACATCGAGGTGAGTTGACTTTATGACTGTCCGTCAGCAGCACTGCATCGATTAGTAGCTACTAAATCTATGGTCATCAGGATTCCCCCCAAGCGTTGGCGACTCCCCAAGAGTGTTGATACTGGGCTCGGCACCCTGCGAGATGTCTCTCGAGAAGGGACAGTTCTATGGCAACCCCCGGAATCACTTTTGGGCTGTTATGGCCTACGCAATGGATGACCCTACATTTCCCATGCTTGACTTCGAGGCACGGTGTTCAGTCCTGCGCTCTCGAGGTATCGCCTTATGGAACATCTGTGATGTGTTTACGCGCTATAAGAGCTCTGATGCCACTTTGCACTGTGAAGGTGAGAAGGGGCCTCATCGATGCAACCACCAACAGTAGTCTATGCAGAGTACACGGACATTGCTGGCCTGCTGGTCGAGCATCCGACGATCGGGTACATCCTCTGCAACGGCAGTGCGTCTTATGATTGCATGTTGAAGTATGACCTGGCTGCCCGGCTGGAAGTCAGTACAGGTCTACAGCCGACGCCTCTACCTCTTGCTGCTCAGGCTCGAGGCGCCGCCCAAACAGTAGATCTGCCGGTGATACTGAAGCTGCCATCAACTAGCCCAGCTAACGCCATGGCTGACCCTGTTGGAACGAAAGGGAAGGTGTGGAAGGAGAAGCTTCAGGAAGCACTTAGTGGCCCTCAATGTCGATGATGACAACCCGAGTTCTAGTATACTACAGTTCATGTTTCATTTATCAATCATCGTCTCGATTGTGCACTATCATCAAGTTGATCAGTGGTCGTTGAGTAATGGAGTCATGGGATGGCATGGTCAACTCATCATTTCCCGGCTGTGTTCGTCAGGGCCTATGGATGGAGGAATGAGGAAATTCAATCGAACGGGGATACCGCGATAAGCTCTTTGGTGAACAGTCCAACCATCCAGCGGGTACTGTGTGATGGTTCGGCGGCTTTCAACAATGGACGCAAATATGAGCCCGTGGGGAGCAGAAGCAACGTTCACATCACACTCGAGACCGCCGAGTCGGCGGTCTCGGGCATGTCAACATGTCGGTGCCCTGTTATGGTAAACGTCGAAGGAAAGGCGTAGAAAGAGCCGCTACGGGCCTTCATTCATGCTAATTGATATGTCTCGTAGGTATTCTACAATGACTTTCGTCTTTTATTCCATTCCTATATCACTTGTGCATAGTTTCTAGCATGTCGCTTGAATTCGTAGGAACGGCACTCACCACTCATAAAGGCAACAACACCAGAAGAGTCATAAACGCCCATAACACACGAGCAAATTTACAGAGCTTCACTTATAAAAGATTCATACCGCTTTTCTGTCACTCCGTGGGGAGAGTTCTCCAGTCATTTCCCGGCAGCCTGAAACGGGATAGCGATACTCGTTGAGTCCTGACACGATGACGTACCCGAGTAAGCGTCGGCATCGCCTAGGGCAGCACCTCAGACACAAAGCCAGACAACAGCACCACTGCCAAAGCAAGCTGGGTCGATGATGTATCCGGGGTGGTACTGGTTTGGTGGTCGTCTGGAAAGAGTCGTCACTGTCGGGGATGGACGCAGTAGACGCTGGGCTTGAGGGGATGTCGAGCTGGATCTAAGAGAGAACTATTCTCAATCCTCGCTGTACATAACACGTCAAAAGGGATATACTGTTGGTTACCTCATCAACTAGAGCATCGTCTTCAGCACTCAGCTCCTCCCAAGTTGGTATGCTTATACTCTGCCGCTTTCCTTCCACCACGAGTGCTTCTGTCTGTGTACCGTTCCACTCACTATCGTATTCATTGACAGCATTAGTAGCCTCCCGTCGGACCAGGGAAGCGACTCTAGCGTCCTCATGCTCGAAATGTTCGCTTATTTCCCCGCAGAGCTTCACTATGGTGCTCAGCCAGTTCAAGTGAATGCGAAGATGCGCCAAGTAGATTAAGACCGAACAGACACCAATGACCCCTCGCCAGCTGTCCTGAGCATCCAGGAAGGGCTCAGTGAGAAGTCTAACCGCATAGCTCTGTAGTAGGGGATCCTCTACTTGTTGGAGTGTCTCGGCTGCTCGACAAATAACGCCGGGGGAAATCGGAACCACAGTCGGATTAGTGATGGCCGAAATCTCGGTAACTATACATAGCTCCTCTGGGGAGAGAAATAATCTATCCACAAAACTGGTCATGGTGATGCAATATCAACTAAAAATAGGAGGCTATATTATCATTCGACAGCCGATTTGAAGTACCCCAGATAGCATTCAAATGCTCTGAAAACAACCTAGATTCGCCGGATGGTCTATACGCCGCAAAATACGGCGACATGAGGAATCCTCATTGTGTCCGGTGGGACTATTAAAAGACAGTGCCAAGTTAGCCCAATACCAGCGCATACGGCTGCTTTCCGGTTTGAGCCCGTTACATACAGTAGTACTGTAACAGTACATACCACCCTCGTGGACCAACACTAGCGATAGTTGGCATAGGAAAGCTGGCGACACAAGATTGTGCATGTTAGAGCTGAATGCATCGGGTAGTCTATGCGGTGGGAATAGACACTTCCTAGCATGCATATACAGGCTATCAGCAGCTTGCTTCATCTCTGTGAATGGTCTCATAATCGCATCGTCTGTCCTCTTGTCGAGACCTTCGAGCGTCTTATCGGATCGTAGTTGTTCCCAAACCTGTCACCACCGACTAGGCCTACTCCCAAGGCGTCTTCTTCCTCGTCCAACCTTGTTGACATGATCTCGAAAATGGCGTATACTTTGAAGTTCCGCCGGCTTAACATGACCGTGGACATCATCGAACCTCGCCGGATGAGCACTAACAGCCTCCAGATCGAGCCGTGGTAGCAGTCCTGCATCGTCTGGGAGTACGTGGAAGTCGTGGCTTAGACTGAATAGCAACAAATCACACCACCAGGATTGGTGGATGATGAAGACCACCCATAGAGACTCACACGTTCTCAACCTCTTCAGCTCTCTCTACAGCTTGTCTGAATCGGAGCATGTCTAGGTTGAGATGCCATGGGATGCATCTGGCCAACCGCACAATGCCTTTCAAATACTCCACTGAGCTCTTTACTTTTTCGGTTCAGGGCTCTGCCACAAATGCTCGGCGTGAGTCCCATCAGCCCGTGTTGCGTCTGCGACTGACTTCGCCATATGCCGCATTTCTTTAATCATAGCAGCAGCATTTGTAGCGTGCACCGTATGGGGATCGGGCTCTAACAGGAAGCCTGCTCTATCCCAGTTGTAGACCGGAGGACATTTCCAAGCATCCGATCTTAGCTCTCGAGGTCGCCCTTACTGTGAGCTTGCCATGGTCCATGATGTGTGTTCAGGTCTTCGCCATCCTTAGCATAGAAGGGCCAAGGGCCTCCGAACCCTATCTGGACGGTAGCCATGCTAGCTGGGCCCTCCGATGAGATGACCGGTGTGTAGGGTTTCAAACCCACTTGTCCACGAGAGTCTATCTCTGTTGAGCTATGAACACTCTTCAACACATGATTGAGGAACGCCATAGATCTATTCAAGCCACGAAATGGTATGCTGCACACGATGAGCGGTACATCAGTCATCAGCGTCGAGATTCCGGTTTCCTATCAAATAGTGTATGCGCTCCCCGAACTGTCGATAACTCGAGACCATGACATACACAACAACGGCATGAGCGGCGTATTCATGATTTCAGAATACCGTACGATAGAAACTACAGGCAACTTATAAAAGGACTAAACTCGATCTCCTTGGCCATCATTCACTTCGGCATCCTCTATCTTCTCAATCGAGGGCTCGTCATCAGGAGCTGCAATAGGGAGTCCATCATGGGGACCAATCACCTTATCGGCGAAGAACCTGTGTTGCCTTGCTGCATATCTGATAGAAAAACCATATAAACTCTTCTCCTTCACTATAATGTTACACTAAAGGGGACTGACAACTACTGCTTTGACCTTGGCATAGACAGGCGTTCACCACCCGTTCGGCACGCTTTCTCAGACCCCATGGGACGAGGTAGTCGATGATGCCAATAAAGTACTTGTATCTATCAACACCGCAAGACCAATACATGCCTTCCCAAACACCAGTATACAGTGTTAGAACTTATGTTCGCTTCCCTCAGCTGAGCTTAGGAGTTTTTTCGTTAATTATATGAGTTAACATACGAATTCGAGTAGAATTGTATGGAAACCAACGAAATTTTCTCACAATTTGCCACTAACACATGTGGTCGGCCATGTGCGCCATTGCCTAGACGGTACATTCAAGCGAGATGGTGACTATTGATCGGCGTCCCCCAGGAAGTTACCTCTGGAGCGACGGGAGCGTCGAAGAGATGGGCCCGTGAACGCCTCGCCATTCCTAACAGTGATTGCGATGGAGGCAAAGCAGGTAACAACCTACCCATCCGTTGCCAACGTGCTGCCTTATAGTCGAGGATATGGTCAAGTTGGATCGCAGACTTTGCCACGTCGATGATGACAGGGCCTTCACAGAAGAAGACCGACTATTCGATACATTCACCTGATACAGCAACCTCTTTCCAGTTCTCACTACTCACTAGAAAACGTCAAGAAAGTATCTCATTAAATCCGATAGCCTCAGATTGAGTGATACGACTAAGTCCCACCAATCGTATCATCGGCAGCAACTTTGTTAAGGCCGTCCTCCTCAACAGCCTCACACCCTTAGTATGCACACCGGCATCACTGCTCTCCGTATCATGTACACCAACAAGCACTGAGTAGTCCGTCACCTAAGCCCACCGTTGAACGCATGCTAATGGCTAGCCCTCAGGCTCACCCCATGTCGTGCCAAGAACTCCACATCAGCCTTATGCGTCGATATTAAAATACTGAAAACATTGTAGTGCTTCGCTCCGCCCTAGTTACGATACAAAATTACTCTTTGCATTTATCGGGGACATGTATCTTATTGCCAGCCTGACTCCAGTTCAGGTCCTTCTTAACAGTCTCAGTATCCCCAGCTTTGCGGTTTTTCGACGTGCCTGTATGCCACGACATTACTCCACATAGATAACTTCAACCTCTAAGGCTCGCAACAACAAGAACAGCATTGGGTCCGTCGACAGTAGGGTTTATCAAGCTGAGCTCTCAGGATGATTCAAAAAAGCCCACAAAAAGCAGCCCGCAACAAGTGTTGATGGCACTAGTATGCTACCGTGTTGGAATATATGTTCGTTTCCCTCGGCTGAGCTCACTAATTATGGAAGTTCACATACGAGTTCTGGTCAAAATGCAGAGGAACAGGAATGAGCATTCCCTCAGGAAACTTCCTTAGAACTCCTCTAATGCCACCAACACATGCAGTTGAGCATGTATATATTTTATCACATATATATTCAACTACGTCGAGTGTAGCTACGAAAACCTCCCCTGCAGGATTGACCTACTTCCTTTTAGGTCATATTGAGCATGCAGCCCCAAGGACCCGGTGTCGAATACTGAGGTGGACACCTACGATCAGTCTCGATTAGAGAAGGGTGCCATTGCACTTACGAAGAACCAACGCTTATAGCGATCTCCTATATGCAGCCGATAGAGTCCCAGCATACGAGTGAGGAGAGACCTGAATGCCAACAGCGATGGGATGGATGGCAGGATATACTGTTATATCAAATGGCTCCGTTGGAGTAGAACTAATCCAAGTCCTGTCACACAGTCGGTCGATGATGGCGATTCAACGTGATATCATTGTCAGTATCCATCACCGACTTCAAAACTAGCCCATATGGTAAAGGCGAGCCAACGATTAGGATGATCCCTACACTCAATCGTACTGTCTGACGTAATGCTGGTACGATAATGACCAGCGGCTGATACCCTGGAGCCTTGCAAACGTCCGAGTCCATCTAGTTCGCTACCCCGAAATGTCTCAATACTGGGATATGTTGCTTGCTCCCAACCCACCTATGGGAGGTCACATGGTGAGCATAGTCCCTCAGCATCACCAACAAGGCCTCAGCCTCCTCGTCCGATATCGTCTTCAACATGAACCTAAGCTATGCTACAGCTGCAGCTACTACAGAGAGGCTCTTACTTCCCATCATGGCTGAAGAAGAAGAATTCTCCGGACTTGCTGTTGGTCGTGAATTCGATGAGGGAAAAGCCTCTTTGGCAGAGACTAGACAGGTACTCCTCATCCGTGATACAGCATCGACGCCGAATGTACCTCAGAAACTACTGTCAGCGAGACTGCGGCGCCAGCGGAAGACTACTGGAAAATTTCCGGTGCTGCCTCTTCGAAGACTAACCTGTTGGGTTTACTTATGTGAGGAGGGGATAAGCGGGAGCCACTTGGTGGTAACAAATAGCTACCTGAAAGAAAGACACCCCAAAGAAAGATACAGAGCAGACGTAACCATTCCCTCGCCTACGTCTAACTGCAGCAGCCACGTTATCGATAGGCATTAGGTCCGACCCTTCCACCGGGTGACTGGTCTCTATAGACGGCCATTGAGGATTCAATTGCTCCCCTGCCCGTATCTAAGGTTCCTCATGGAGCCCATTAAAGCAGGAGGCCTCTCACCGTAGCCTCAATGCCAACCATCATAGCATATGCAAGAGCATAGTTAGCCGAGTCGATACCAACCAACTTAGCACCTTGACACAATCTCGATAGAGACGGATCCCGTGGAGAGCAACATACCTCTTAGATGCTTAGGTCGACTCTTATGTGTCATGGGTGAATTGCTGATGTTGGCTCGGACCTCCTCACTGGGTAGGTCGGACTCCGACGCTTGTGTCGATACTGATCCCGAGAGAACTACTCCACTGCCTTTCTATGAATAGTGTGGAAGAATATGCACTACATGTGTTGGTGACAACATGAAGATTTTGAGGAAATTTTCCGGGAAAATTTTATTGGTTTCTGTACACTCCTACCCGAATTCGTATAAGGAAAGCAAACATATATTCCAACACGGTCGGTCACAACGTCAACATCCACGTCAAGTGAATAGATAGGAAATAATAAACTTGAAATGTTATTCCCTATAATACAACATCATGCGATATATTATATAGTATAAGACGGAAATTACTTCCTCGTTAAGAAGTCTATTTTTCCTCACCAGCTCGAAAATAGAGTATTTCACGCTGACCGAAGGTGAATGCCAGGGCAACATGGTGAGGTAAATGCGACTTGCCTAAAATATTTGAACCGTTCTGGCGTGTGAATTTATCATTCGCTAGTACATTCGACTAACATTGATTGTCCATCACAGTATCTAAGCGTTGTTGGAGTTGCTACCTAGTTAACGTGAAAGATCAAATTTCCGAATAAGGGTGCGAAAAATACGCCCATCATTGCAGGAAGTGCCGTAAACGACCGTGAGAAGGAGGCTTACCATCGTCACTCGCCACAAAATTCCTGCCTCCATCAGCTTCAAATTCCCGCCACAGCGACTCGATCTTGCCTACCATTAGAAAAGACTACAGTACACACTTCCCCACTGACTCCTTCCCGCTTACTCCAAATTGCTGTTTTCATTGTTGTAACCGAAGGTTTGGTATCGGCGGCATCAATGATACCAGCACTAGCGCATCCATAGCGGACCTCATGGAGCCTAGGCGAACGTGCGTCATAAGCGTGGTGCCAGTAAGACGCCTTACATCTCCTCTTTGGTGGCTGCACTAAAGCCTACCTCTGACGACGACGACACACCATCAAGCGCAAGTACCTTCTCTGAAACAGAGCAGTATGTATCGCTATACACATTAGAGGCTACTACCCATGAGGTTGCCTATAGATAAGATACTCCCAACAGCATCAGCCTCTCTAGTCTTCCGAAGCCACATTGCGAAGTGGCCGACCTCCAAGGCGTCTCGGAATACATCACCACTCCGACCGTGGAGAACACCGTCACCACCTGTGATCAACGCTTACATGCCTTACACGCAGCAGTTTCCCCTCCATTTTATCATTATCTTCATCACAAGGTCCACGATAAAGTGGTAGAGATTCAATTCGACATTCCAGAATATTCCGAACGAAATTGCTAGAGCATATTGGGAATATCCTCCCTCCCTATTCGTATATCAATGGCTACTGTGCATCCTAACGTGAACATGGTACATTTGAAAATCAATAAGCCAATAAGGATGTGTCCGACACGAGAACTGGATCCAAACAAGTATCATGTTATCGGTACTCGCTGGTAACGAGAACGACGAATGAAGATTTACCGACACCCGTACTGTCTTAGTATGCATTATAACCGTTGGAAATTATCCCACAAGTTCACTTCTCAAGATGGTTGTCGGACCATACAGCGAGATGCATTTTACTGTGGTTGGTCAGAATTGAAATTTATCCATCAATTGATGGTATTACCATCGGTTGAGGTTCCAGAGGCACATCTTGCAAACATCAAACGAATATTAAACCAACCTTAGAGAAAACTATGGTCACGTAGCACTAAACTGAACTCAAGCGATTGCATGGAAGATTGAGAAAACAACGGCAATGTACTGCCCGAAGGAATGGCAGCTAGTGTAACACGTATACAGTGTCCACATGTATAATCGAGCACCCCTCGAGAGCATCGCAGTAGCGCCACCATCAGGTAATGCCACTACAATGTAATCTCAAGTGCCAGCCGGCTCGGCAGACCTCATCACGCTGTGCCTGCCGACGAAACCACAGCAAATGTATGGAAGACGCGTAGGTCAACAACCTGCCAGTGTTGGAATATATACTCGCCTTCCTCGGCTGAGCAACGGAGTTTCCTCACTAATTATTCAACTTGATATATTCGATTAGAAGTGATCAGAAATCAACAAGAATTCCCAAAAATTTACTCAAGTTTTTCATATTGTCACCAACACATGTAGTTGACCATGTGCAGATGCTTCCCCACTGCAGCCTGGATCTGTGATGTAATCCTAGACGATCGAGTCACCAATGATGAACACCGAACTTCTCCATAAGGCACCTCCGTATCTCACTAATCGTGAGGTGGCAGGTTGGAATTATCAACAGACATATATAACTGATAATGAAAATTGTGAGTAGAAGGAAAGAATATAGTGAATAAAGAATTACCATATAAATATATATGTATAAAATAGTGACAGTAACTGTATGTATACAACCGCCATAACTTTCCATAGCCAATGAAATAGGAGACCTATCATACACCATTAGAAAGACCTTCACGAGTAATGCATATCCAACCGTTCAATTCACAGACTTCGACAGTTGCTCGGTAAAATTTGATTCCTTGACAAAAGCTTTGACGTGGCTCGATATCTTACCTCGGCTCCCTGCAGATTCCCAAAGAGCTGTGGATAAAACAGAATCAGATGGAGCAATTTATACATACACTACAGCTTGTAATTACCTCTAATTTACAGGTGATAAAAATTGAGTACGCAATTTCTTAATCGCAGTTCGGCTTGAAAGTATGAGATGAGACTGAGTGTAAGTATACAGGAAGCCATCGGAAGCCTAGCAGCAGCCGTAGCTGTACATCCCTAACTAGCGCACAGTCGTTGCCTACCATAGCAGCCTTCCAATAAGGCATTGCCCGGTTGTGATACTGGTTTACATCAGTGAGGACGCCCACTTGCAGTGACCTACGATAAACAGTCGTGCAATTAACGAACATTGAAAGTTCTATGACGAAGTCGAAAATTCGAAACTCGTAATTGAATGTTTTATGAGAAATTTGAAGTTTCGAAAGTTCGATTATCTCGAACTTCAACTTCCAATCGACCTTAAGACGAATTCCAACGTTATATGGCGAATTTGAAACTCGAATAATATTTTGCCTTTCCGAGTTCGTACTTTAACTTCGCGTATACCGATAAAATTTGCAGTTTGAATTGGATGCCTAAAAGGTAGAGTTTATATTACAAAGTTGCGCTCACGTGGCTACGCGGTCCAAACCTGTGCGCATTCCGGTCCCAACACGTGCAAGCCCGTAGGGGGTTTGTTTTATAGTGGAAACGCGGGCCTTCGGCCCACTTTTAGCTCTAATGCCTTCTGCAACCCTATCAAGTATAACCTTAAATTGTGACTGAGTGACGGCGATTCAATGCCCAGTGGCGCCATTGCGTAAAAATACATGCAATTTGCATAAATTGCGCAGCTTGAGATTTGAAGCTTGCTGAACTAACATTCTCAACTAAATGTCCGTGGAGGCAGTTAGATTCCCCCAGATACCTGCCTCACCAGAACACCAGTATAGCTGCTGTAGCTGCCGACTGCTGGTGCTCGTCCTCAGGCGCTCTACTACTCATACCCGCTTGCATCCGTTATTGTGATTCAAACAGTTTGAATCACAATAACGGATGCGAGCGGAAGTTTGAATCAAACTTCCTTCTTTTTTCTTACTTTCCCCAGGTAGTCGGAGACTTGTTGACTTTCAAGCCCGGTCCTCAACCAGGTTAGTGTCATCCCATTTCATCACCGTTTATGGGTCAAGCGGCTTGGGTCAAGCCTTCCGTATATGCCTCTCATCAACTTGAGCAGATCAAGGGTCATTTGGTCTAAATCTGCGAGCTCATGTAGCCCTTGATGCAGCCGCTCCTACTTGTTCCCACTTGCAGGTAGCAGCTGACAGCGGCCTGGTGTACATCGTTATGATCAATATAATGAGTCATTATTAATGACCCGATGCCTTCCGCCGGTGTGACTTGTGTATCACTTGTCCTCAGTTTCCGTTTAAGCAGAGTAGATGGGTTTGAGACGGGTCCAAAGAGTGGGTGGGGGAAATGACGCTTCCAGGGTTGTGGCATTTACCTGCCTACCTACCTGTGAGGCGAGGGCTCGATCAAATTCAATATGGGTATACAGTCAGGGGTGTAGGATTAGGTGAATATCTTTGTATCCGCCGTTCTGCTATCAAAGCTTGTTGCAAGTCTACGACATTTCATAGTCCAAGCTTGAATGCTTCTTGTTTCTGAAGCCATTTCCGTAGCTGCGTGTAGCTTACGTATACCAACTCTCGTGTAACGTGACTCGTGTTCGACACTGAGAGCAATCCTATTCTTAGACGAACTTGTTGCTCTGCATGATACCGTCTTTGATTCTCCCTCTGAGGCATTCAGAGAACTTCGAAGCCCTCATAGCATGTCCAATGTTAGTGGTGGTCGGCGCTGGCCCTTCGGTGGCATGCCTGTTGTTGTCAGTGGTGACCCTTGCCAGCTCGGCAGGGTCGCCTTCTGTACCTCTGAAGCGCACCCCGAAGACACCTACCCCGTGGAGCCCTGCTGGCGTAGCGAAACTTGGTTGGCTGTTGTCTGTGCCTATTGATCTCTTGAGATCTTGAAGTCTTGCTGTTCTTAGTAGTAGAATAGCTATTTTGTTCGTTGGCTGTGGCACAAAGTTATTTCCTTATTTCGGTGTACTTGATACGAGACCTATCCTATCTTGCACCTACCCTATCTTGGCTATACTTGTGTTATCTCAATACCCCTGGTTGGAATAGATCAACAATCATCCGAGAACTATAACTGGTGATGGTTAAGAAGAAATCCCCCAACTCTAAGAAGATAGAGGAAGAGGAGGTTGACTCTGATGAGCATACAGAACAGCACCACCGACCAAGAAGCTCTATACTGCGGGAATGTCGGAAGGAGGCAAGGGCCGAACTAGAAGCGGCTAAGCACCCACATTGGAACCCTTCGGAGAAGGGGCCCTCTATCATGGAGCATTTTATGTCTACAGAACGGCTTATGGGCCAACTTGCTATCGGTATCACGACTCCAACGGCTTACTATATGCTCCTATATTCATTGAGTGCTAGAGTTCGGGATGCCTTACCACCTTGCGATTTGAATCAAGGCCGATTTGAAGATCTATACAACAGCTTGAAGCTCCAACTCCGACATCAGTACTACGATCCGGGTGACATCATCAAGCTTAGGGCTGAGTTTAACAGCTTAAAACAGAAGTCAGGGGAGTTGGTCTCTGATCATTCGTATACAGTGGATCAATATGCTAGTCGACTGAGGTTACAAGGAGATGTTGTGACTGATGACCAGTTATATGACCTTTTATGTAATAGTCTAATGGCTCCGTATAATGACTGGATTCTGGCTTATCGGTTACAGAATGTGGCTTATGAACATGCTCGTATGATGGTCCTCAGTCGGAGTCGTTCTCTCAATAAGCAGCAGACTCAGAGTGTGGAGAAGACGTTGCCTACGCTGCTGAGGTCACCAGTGACAGAGGTTCACATTGCAAAGACTGTGGATACCTATCCGCAGGATGAAGAGATGACTCAAATGTTGGCCTTACCATCCCAATCTGTGAAGCCTTATATAGATTTTGATAGACTACGAAGGGAAGCTCGATGCCTAAGATGCTTCGAGAAAGGCCATGCGGCCAAATCATGTCCAGCTCAGTTACCTGGTATGTTGGAATGTCGGTGTTTATGCTGTGGTCGCACAGGACATGTGGGGAAGAATTGTCGACTAGCTGCGAAGAACAAGCAACTCACATGTCAACGGTGTGGTGGATTACATCATGTACCAGCAGTGTGTAGAGGAAGGATCTTATCGAGTCCTTCTCAAGAATCTCAGCAGAAGGAGGCCACTCCTATGACTCATGAGAGTAAGCCAGGAGGTGAGGGTACTTCTACGACCAATGCGTACTCTCTCCTTCCTGCGACTGATGTTACCTGGCTTGCTCACTCCTCGGCCTCAACTGCGGCTCGTGTATCACCCTTGACAGCTGGTATGATGGTGCACTATCGTTCTTCTAATTCCAAACCTCAGCAACATCGAGTTCTCTTGCATACGGGGGCAGCAAGGTCCTTCGTAGCTGAAGCTTGGGTGAGAGATCATTCTGACTACATACATGATACAAGAGGAGAGAAGGTGGAGGTTATGATGGCTGATTGTCGCAAGTTTACCTCTAATACTGCTGTGTTATTGCACTTTTCTGCTCCTGGCAAGTCAGATGTGATCCCAGTTTGGTGTCTTGTGAGTCCAATTCTCTCTACCTCTGTGATATTAGGTATGGCAGGCCTACGTTGTATGAATCTAGTATTGTATCTGTCGCCTGATTCGATACTTCTTAAATCCGGTGT
>NW_003206626.1:228919-234808 GCF_000006405.1 Perkinsus marinus ATCC 50983
CCGTCAGGATCCTGTGATCTGTGTGTTCTGGATTCGTCAGCATATGGAATAGGAGTGGTTATTACCGATGCTAACCTGAACATCATCCGTTGTTATACTAAGCTTATTGGTGGGCAGCGAAGGTCATGGACAATAGTGAGAAAGGAGTTGTTGGCTGTTCAAGAAGCAGTTGCCTTCTACATAGAAACTCGACGAGCTCTTCTAGCGGTGGATGGAACCATGAAGTTGGAGGTTCAGTTCTTCACGGATAACTCCGCCAACTTTTTCCGACTCCGTAAAGCCCAACAATATGTTCTTGATGAGAACGATGACTCCAAGGATATCATATGGCCACCAAAATCACTTGATATACCACAGTGGGAATCGAAGGTTCTCCTTGGTATTGCTAAGAACTTGGCTTTGTTAAATGGCACTATATACCATTTGAGTGGACGTCATAATCCAGCCGACGCCTTCTCTCGTGGTACACCTTTGACTACCCTCCCTCACGAAGATGCTGGCCTGAAACTTGCGGTAGAAGTTTCTCGCCGCCGGGAAGGCTTACCGTATGACGTGGACACAGAGCATGTGGACACTATTGGAAGTGATCAAGTAAAGGAAGTGGTAGATTTCTGTACGATTGAGCTCTCCGATAATGAGACCCCTATCAGTTTACGAGAGGCTATTATTTCTATGCAATATGAGGATTCTTCTCTCGGTAAACTACTAGATTTTGATAAGTACGGCCATCCAGAGCCGAGATTACTTCGTAAATATGCTGTTGTTATTCCGAAAGATGGCTCTCCGAAATATGTTATTAATGCTGTGACTGACGGTCTGGTTGTTCCATATTGTCGGCAGTTAGATGTCGTTAAGGCTTTACATCTTTTTTACGGTCATCTCGGAAGCCATAAATTATTCAAGTCTACTTGTAGTGATTTCGATTGCGGTTCTCTCAAGAATTTTGTCCGTCATCAACGAGATTGTGAGGTCTGTCGTGTGCAAAGAGGCTACCGCACTCTGAGCCATCGGTTGGGCAGATCCTTAGTTAGAAATGAGAGACCGTGGGAAGTGTTGGCTGTGGACCTTATAGGCCCATATGTGCAACGCGATAGAATTTCATATGACCCTAAGGTAGAGTCGACAATGTGTCTTATTCTTGTCGATTCCTACACTGGTTACCTCTGCCATGCAGTGGTACATGATTATGCCCCTGCAGTAGCAGTTGCGGCAAGTCTTGATGCTGTTTGCCTAGACCATCAGTACCCTAAGGCTATTGTGTCCGATGCGGATTCTCGATTCCGTTCGACTCAGGTGTCTTCATGGTCGTTGAGCATGGGAGTTAGGTGGGTTACGGTGCCCTCTCACTCCTCACGGTGGAATGGTTGGTCCGAGGCTAAGCATAAGTTGATTAATTTCTTTTTGAGAGCTCTATTGACTGACGGTGACTATCAAGAAGCTAGTTGGTATAATCTGATGGGTCGTGTCATCTTTCTCTGTAATAGTGTGACTCGTCCTAGCCTATCATCGACTCTCTATCCAAGTTCTTTGCACTATGTGCACGGTCGAGGATTACCTCCTAGCATGAATGCTCAAAGCTCTCTATCTCAGTCTGCTTCTGCCTTTCTGGATAAGAATGTTCCGCTCAAATTACCTTCGAATGATGAGCTGGAAGAAATGGTTATGACATATTGCAGAAGGCTGACTGAAGACTCTCAGTGGGTTACAGTTGATGCTGAAAACTTAGACGCTACACTCCGTTCTAGAAAAGTATTAGCTGACGAGTCTGTGCTTCGTAGCAATTTTGATACTCTTAAGATTGGCGATTCTGTGTTAAGGTATAACTATAACCGTAACAAGCTGGATCCTTACTGGAATGCTACTGTCTATAAAGTCATTTCGATTCCTGGTCAAGTGGCTGCTATCTCCAGTGATCCTTTACGCTCTCAGCCTTTCTTTGAGTATATTGGCAATTTGAAGCGCATTGATGTGTAGTCTGTGGCCCCGGAGTGTTGTCTGTGCCTATTGATCTCTTGAGATCTTGAAGTCTTGCTGTTCTTAGTAGTAGAATAGCTATTTTGTTCGTTGGCTGTGGCACAAAGTTATTTCCTTATTTCGGTGTACTTGATACGAGACCTATCCTATCTTGCACCTACTCTATCTTGGCTATACTTGTGTTATCTCAATACCCCTGGTTGGAATAGATCAACATGGCCATGGACCTGCGTACGTTCTATCTAATCAAGTTTCATAGATGTTCTGGGGGTGATGTGGAATACCTTGGTATGCTCGCAGAGATTAGAGGAAACTCTAGAAGCGATGGTAGAGCGGATTTCTCGCCCACGTCGATGAAAGTGCTTGAAGCGATACGCGACAGAGAAGGCGGTGACCAGCCCCCTAGGTGCGTATTACTCACTGAGTAACTGGGAGTAATAGACATTAGTAGTTAGTAGTCGTAGTAGTTAGTCGTCGTAGTAGTTAGTCGGATCGCTGATTGTACACTGAAAAAACGGATGACCCCAGTATAATACTGGAAGTACTGGCAGTATTGGGTCCCAGCGTTGAAAAAGAATAGACGGATGTTACGCCATTGAGGGATAGTGGCGTAGACGAGCTGCCTCCCGGTGTTGATGCAACTTTATAACTACCTGATCAGCTCATAATTCGATAACCTATTTCATGAATGATGTGAATGAGTTTCTCAAGCCTTTGAAATGGAGGTCTGAGTTTCGTTGACCTAGTTACGGATAGAAAACCGTTTCGTGCTGATGATAAACAGCTGAGGACCATTCTGAATAGTCCTCAGCTGATCTCCTGACTGAATCAGTCACTGGATCTCGAGGGCTCACTCTCCCCACTGTGGGGAGCGAGCGGAGCCACTGGAGGTTCCATCTATGTTGCCGAACTCGTTCTGCCGCACAACTTGTGCACCGAAAATGTGTGCAAAATGTGTGAAAACTGAAATCTTGTGCAAAATGTGGAACTTTCTGTGTGAAAAATCGACATATGCTTCGAAATTTTTCATATGTTGCAAAAACAGGCATGAGTTGCAAAAGTGATCCCCCTGTTGAGAAAATTCAAGAAAAATATATGCAAAAGCAACGCAGCGTTGTAAAAATGACACCTAGTGTACCGACGATAATGCAACACTACGACTGTTGCAATACTGGAAAGTTGGATAAATCTCCATAGCATAGTCAATTACACAACACGTTTGCAATAAGACAACTGATTATGCAACTGTTGCGTAACCGTATATTGCAAAAGTTAAATCACCCGGAAACGAGGGCTACAGAAAATTTGGCGTGAGCGCTATACTTTGTTAAACGCCGAAGGTGAGTCGTCTTCATACGAGACCAGTTCCCTTTTATCCTAGCGGCAGCTATGACGGTGCACCGTACAGTAGGACTCAAACTTACTGGTATTTGGCTTCATTTGCCCTTCAAGAACTGCTCGAAGCGCCGTGAAGATGAGATGATTATTGCGTATTGGCGGCAGGAATGGCTAATGGGGTGTATCTATACAGCACTATCCAAAGTAGGTTCTCGTGAAGCATTCAGAGTGGATGGCTCACGATGGGCATCTTGCCCTGGGGCACTGAATCCTATGTTCACGATGTGTCTAGATGCTGCTGAGTTCGACGCAACCTGTAGGTCCAAGAATTATCTCACGGTGTTGTCTGGGGAACCACACTCATGCTCGAGTGATCTTCCAACAACGTCATTTGTAATGAATACCAAGATATTCGAAGAGCTGCGCGACAAGTTGGACGGTCTGACGAAGCTGCTCGGAGAATCGTCAAACTCAACGGCGAGCCGGCTCTCTGCTCAAGTTGAGACTAGTATGAGAACCACTCTTTTGTACAATCATTTTGCCGCTGTACAAGCCGTTAGAATTCAGACTGGGCGACAATCAATAAATCCAGTGGTAAACTGTATGACCCGGCCAAGTCTATGCGTTGATGACATCAACTTGATGTGGACGATCTACCAGGTGATATCCAATAGATCTTCTATCATAGAAGATGGATAGACCAGCTACTCATAGAAGTTCTATGAGCAGCTGGATGAGTATATCAATATTACCCGCTCAAGGACTATCCAGCCTGAAGAATCAAACATAAAAGAGATGATACGGAAGCCTAAGTGCTTACGGGGCATAGATACCAGTTTCCAGGCCGAACCAACCGTTTCATCTAACTCGGCACACGTGGATGGTCTAGAACACGTTCCACTATGAAACAAACCCCCTATGGGCTTACACGTGTTGGCACCGGAATGCGCACAGGTTGGGACCGGAGGGCGGATTACGTGCACTTGCGTGCTGAAGTTGAGCTAATAAGGTCGAAGACTAAAAATTAGATATCCCACTCCCGGTCGGGTGGGTGACCCACCGTGGGTCTAGGAGGATGATTCGGTACGAAATGACCCTAGAAGTACCGACGAGGACGCGACACTCAGAGACACAGAATCTGAGTGGCACTCAGTGAGTGTGCCGACGACAGTGCGTGTCTACACCCTCTTCGGTACTTGCTCCCGGGAGTAGTCGTAAAGAAGCTCGCCCTACCCCCGAAACTCAGAATAGATTCCAGAATCGCTTATTACACGTATAACGCGATGCTAGGATCGATTCGGAAGTCCAGAATTGATTCAATGAAAATGGGGTACATGTTACACGGTCCGCGGCGAAGATCCGCCTCCCTCACTGATACATCTCCGCGAATTTCTAGCGGAGCGATGCACTATACACATCGGTATTCAACTTGAGCTTCTTGAGGGGGCAGTTCTCTTTCTAGGAACGAATGATAAGTTGCTACAACTACTGTGACAGTCACAGTGTGACTATCTCGAGCTATTATGGCAAAGACGATGTCGACAGTGTTAAGAGTCCGATGACCACGGGTCACCAAACGGTTAGTGAGTAGCTGCCACTCGAATGCTCGCTAAAGTGAGAACGGTAGTGTTTGGATTCTCTTCATTACGATAACGCATGGTATTGATCATTGTAATAGTATCCATAAGAGTTGCAAGCATCTGTGTTTAGTATAAGCATTGTTGTTTATTAAGCACTTCTAGTCATGCGAGTTGAGTGAGTCTTCCTGTCGTCGACTAGTTGGAGAGTAATCGGATCTGCCTTCAATATTCGAGAGAAAGAATCTCGCGTTGTCGTGATCTAGTGTTGGCTTCCTTTTGTGATAATTGATGGGTAAAATTCGTCGACATAAGAAGACCCCCACGGTGGCCACCAGTGCCCCTTATGAGGGTAGGTCACCACTTGTGGAGCAGACTGAGATGGAGATAGAGAGCCAAGGTAGTGAGGCTGATGTTTATTCATCGACTTCATGTTGTCATGAAAATTCAATAAATTTCAATAGATAATATTGTTCATTGAAGAAATGTCAAATCGAAGGAGTTTCACCCGTTTTACGTGAAGTGGCGTAAAACTTGGTGAAAAACGGCCTGTACTAGTCGTGAAATATGTTTCGGTCACTAGTGTCTTTCATATCACGGGTGAAACTCCAAAATATAAATACATGAAAATAGAATTTTTATCAATTTAATGAATAAAAATATTCACAATTATCATTCATAGTGTTGCTGTTGTTGAGTCTTTGCTCTACTCGTTACCTTTCTCAGTACCCCAAAGTGGTGATGATGTGGTATCGCATTTACTTGATCGAAAGACCAGCGACGTAACAGTGATAGGGTTGGCCAACTTCCTATCAACTCCTACTAAGAGGGGGCATCACCTACTAGCATCGACTAACTTACTAGTGCTCATGTTGCCGAGATTAGGCGTGGACGAGAGCCGGTAGTATATTGGGATAGGTCGATATACGATAAGTGAAGTGAACTCGTTAATATAATTCAGTCGTTGTGTAGTAGTTATTATTACATTGTGTAGGTCCCA
>NW_003206626.1:234908-255995 GCF_000006405.1 Perkinsus marinus ATCC 50983
TGGAGCGAAGCGACGGGTTCTCTAACTCGGAGACTCTAAGTCAGATAAGTTTAAAGACTAAACTCAACATGGATATACAGTAGAGCCTGCATGAGGGAATGATTCGCCTTGTGGATCTGCAATTCATGGAGACCCATCAGGTTTATGAAGTTCGTATCCAGAGTTCGACTTGCTACTACCCGATTAAGTACTTAAGTCCATCATCGTTTGCCCGACTCGCTTCAATCTATTCAATGCAGTGTACTATCAAGCTGAGTTTTCGACGACTCTGTTGTATCGCGTGTTCATATGACTGGACAGAGCTCAGTATAGCATACAGTCGCATGTGAATCACCATGTGCTAGCTACTATCTCATATCATCCACACTAACATGATGTTAGTAACATCTAATGATTAGATTGTGCTCCAGAGCGGGCCGCTCTGAGCGGGTCGGTGTTGTGTCCTTGCTATCATACGATCCGCTAACAGAATCGTGCTCTCAAGTTACTCCGAAAGTGTTAGCTTGAGGATGAATAAGGAGCGTGGCATAGTACGGTGATTGTTGCGTAAGAAACTGGCACGGTTGAGAACGGTCAGAATGGGCGCTTGTCTGAATATCCATGGAACGGTGTAACCGTTACGGTTACGAGTATTACCTATCCCTCTTAAAATGGTATCCGCTATGTGACTGGGTATGGAGTGCTCTAATTAGAAATCGAAAATCTCGTGACTTGCTTGAAAAAGTGGCACGCTCCGTATAAGATTGATCTTTTCATCTCAACCTGAGACTTCCAAGGACGCATAGGTCTACGTTCTCGATTCAGTGCAACAAGGACATAATTTAACTGGTGTATCTTAACATATCGCTTACACCCTCGAGCGTCAGCGAGCTAGAGAACCCCGGAGCGAAGCGACGGGTTCTGCTAGTAAGGTCGAAGACTAAAAATTAGATATCCCACTCCCGGTCGGGTGGGTGACCCACCGTGGGTCTAGGAGGATGATTCGGTACGAAATGACCCTAGAAGTACCGACGAGGACGCGACACTCAGAGACACAGAATCTGAGTGGCACTCAGTGAGTGTGCCGACGACAGTGCGTGTCTACACCCTCTTCGGTACTTGCTCCCGGGAGTAGTCGTAAAGAAGCTCGCCCTACCCCCGAAACTCAGAATAGATTCCAGAATCGCTTATTACACGTATAACGCGATGCTAGGATCGATTCGGAAGTCCAGAATTGATTCAATGAAAATGGGGTACATGTTACACGGTCCGCGGCGAAGATCCGCCTCCCTCACTGATACATCTCCGCGAATTTCTAGCGGAGCGATGCACTATACACATCGGTATTCAACTTGAGCTTCTTGAGGGGGCAGTTCTCTTTCTAGGAACGAACGATAAGTTGCTACAACTACTGTGACAGTCACAGTGTGACTATCTCGAGCTATTATGGCAAAGACGATGTCGACAGTGTTAAGAGTCCGATGACCACGGGTCACCAAACGGTTAGTGAGTAGCTGCCACTCGAATGCTCGCTAAAGTGAGAACGGTAGTGTTTGGATTCTCTTCATTACGATAAGGCATGGTATTGATCATTGTAATAGTATCCATAAGAGTTGCAAGCATCTGTGTTTAGTATAAGCATTGTTGTTTATTAAGCACTTCTAGTCATGCGAGGTTGAGTGAGGTCTTCCTGTCGTCGACTAGGTTGGAGAGTAATCGGATCTGCCTTCAATATTCGAGAGAAAGAATCTCGCGTTGTCGTGATCTAGTGTTGGCTTCCTTTTGTGATAATTGATGGGTAAAATTCGTCGACATAAGAAGACCCCCACGGTGGCCACCAGTGCCCCTTATGAGGGTAGGTCACCACTTGTGGAGCAGACTGAGATGGAGATAGAGAGCCAAGGTAGTGAGGCTGATGTTTATTCATCGACTTCATGTTGTCATGAAAATTCAATAAATTTCAATAGATAATATTGTTCATTGAAGAAATGTCAAATCGAAGGAGTTTCACCCGTTTTACGTGAAGTGGCGTAAAACTTGGTGAAAAACGGCCTGTACTAGTCGTGAAATATGTTTCGGTCACTAGTGTCTTTCATATCACGGGTGAAACTCCAAAATATAAATACATGAAAATAGAATTTTTATCAATTTAATGAATAAAAATATTCACAATTATCATTCATAGTGTTGCTGTTGTTGAGTCTTTGCTCTACTCGTTACCTTTCTCAGTACCCCAAAGTGGTGATGATGTGGTATCGCATTTACTTGATCGAAAGACCAGCGACGTAACAGTGATAGGGTTGGCCAACTTCCTATCAACTCCTACTAAGAGGGGGCATCACCTACTAGCATCGACTAACTTACTAGTGCTCATGTTGCCGAGATTAGGCGTGGACGAGAGCCGGTAGTATATTGGGATAGGTCGATATACGATAAGTGAAGTGAACTCGTTAATATAATTCAGTCGTTGTGTAGTAGTTATTATTACATTGTGTAGGTCCCAGCCAGCTGCAGTGAGGCAAGCGGTACTGAGTGTGTACACCTCTGCAGTGTCATGGGCTCAGGAGAAGCTACTTAGGAATCTCATAAAGGAGCATGGCCTTATCAATACGGTACTGGAAGAGGGCGTTGTGGTAGCTTAGTGATTGGCTTGGGGTAGGTCATGACGACGCTGAGGGAGGATATGCGTATGTTGTCGGACTCGACAATGGCCCCTGTGAAAAATAAGAAGAAGTCCTCTCAGCGACAGGTCGAGCACGATGCTCGCATTGAGATCATCGAGGCTGAATGGGAGCTCTTAGGGGTAGTAGAAGGAGAGGGGCATCGCTATGGAGTTTCACACGGTGCAGTGTAACCGATGATAACCGGGCGAATAGTAAGGCATGTACACTCCTATTCGCTGCGGAGAGCCGTATCATCTCCGCGAGAGAAGATCATTTGACCATTTGAGGGTGACCGATTTTAGTGACTAAAGAAATTTTGTTGTTTGTATGATTGACGGGCTCAATCGTATTGAGAATGTTCGGCAATTGATCGCGTGCTCAGTGATGAGAGTTCACAGTGTAAATGTAAAATGATGAGAAGCGATTGTATGTTTTCCCTTCAGGGTCTGGTTCGGCTCTGTGCCCCTCCACACCAACCTGTGTTGCCACCTGATGTCATCGATTTAGCCTTACAGACTGCTATGGCTAAGGATTGTGATGCTGCGGTGAGTGCATAGACTCACACTGCTACGACTGAGCCCGTCTCCTGTGACGGCTCTGTATGGTGTTGGTGGTAGGTGAGAGTGGCTGCTAGTAGTATGCTATCAAGAGTCGCTACGGAGGAGATGTGCTCAGGTAGATGTGCTGTACTGCGAAGTTACATTCTTCCCAATGTTGATGCATATCATCTGAGAAATTTCTCATCTCACTTCATGGTCGTCCTAATAAGACTGTTGTCGTATTATCAGATTGCTGCCTGGCCCCAATGACTCATCGTATCGCGGATATAGAGCGTACCATACAGGATGCAGAAGACCCCCTATTGGCAGCTGAACTGACGTCGGGTAGGGTGACCTCTCAGCGTGGTGTTCTATAATGCGATAGTGTAGCACTCTGCCGTGGATACCACATGGAGTTGTTCGCGCCTGAGACGGGAGGAGAGGAGAGGGCAGAAAGAGTTGTCGAGGAAATACATCGTTTGGTAGGTGAAGTGACGGGTCTGGGATCCTGACATTCCTATACGATCTTGACTCAGGGTCGTATAGGAATGTTTACCGTTTAGCTCTTCACTGAAGTAGGGTTAAACACGTGAGAGGTTGCCCTAGGAGTACTTCTGAGTTTGGTATTATACTGATTAAATCGGCGATAGCTGCATCTGACTTGGTCATTAAGGGTAGTCGACTGAGGAGGAGTTGTAAAGGTTAGTCATTGCCAAGTCTTTGTATAGGTGAGCTCGACCGGCTGCCATCTTGTAGACAGTTTTACTCATGTCGTGGATACGGTGGCCTCGATACAACCGGTAGTAGTCCTATATAAGGGTTCTGATGAGGTTGTTAAGGAGCACTCATTAGGCACCAGTCAAAGGGGCTGCTGCGGATTCCTCTCCATCACCAGCAGAGCCGGCTAAGCAGAGAGGAGCACAGAGTGTACTGGATGCATGGAGGAGGAATGCTAGACGTAAGGACTGCTGCTGCTGTTGAGTAGTAGGATGGAGTTTCTGGTTTTAATGTCAGTTGTGCTGACTTCAGTCTCGACACTTTCATTCATAGTCTCAGCAGTAGTAGAGAAGTAATAAGATGTCTACTGCCGTCCTTCAGCAGTGTTGTTTCAGTGGACGGTCGTCTAGTGATAATGCGCCCATGTCGGAGAGTGGGATGTCCTCGTCGTCCTCGCTACCAGCACCCTTCATGTTCACCGGCCGAGCGGAAGCCTATAGTAGCGTCTTGAAAGCCGCCATGGGCTGTTTAGCTGAGGTAAGGGAAGTTGCTCTAATACGACGGTAGAGATATTAGTATGACGAGTCATTGGCAGTGGACAGGGAGCCTCTGTAGAGGGGCGTCATAATACTGGAGTGAGTCTGTTCTCTTCCTCTCAGTTGTGTGATTCCCTTACGAAGGCTTTGGATGAGGCATTGGTAGCTCGAGTGCGCAGTGAAATGTAAGTCGGGCGTGTGTTGGGGTTAGACGTATTTACATGTCCATGCTTAAACCAACAGTATAGGCCCTCAGCTGAATGGTTCATAGTAGTGGCTTGCTCAGGCCAGTGGAGATGTTCTCGGATCTGGCATCGTTGTGGTCACTACATGCCAACGCTCTTGAGAGCTGTGGGGAGATCATCATAGTGGAGAATGCGGTAGATGAGGCTGGGGTGAGGCGTCGGTTCTCCCACCTTGTCGAGATGGTGTATTCATAGGTCTCCTGCCTGGCCCAGCACTGCTCGTCGAGTCTGGATAGTGCTATGCCGTTGTTCTCCAAACTTGACTGGGGTCGAGAGCGGGCTTATGGTTCAGCTATTGGAGAGCTCCTGCAGGCCCTTTATCAGGCGCTGTTGTTCGCAAGTGAGATGGGAAGGTATATATGTGGGGAGGAGGACAGTCACGGTGTGTAGGTATGAGGGGATGCTGCTCGTCATCTACGGGTGAGGACTCGATGGAGTTGGTGAGGAGGTCGGTCCATATGACTGCGTTAATGCCACCCTTATCGGAGGACATGGTACAAGCTCAGGTAGGTGACGCTGTACTGCAGCCTCTACTACTACTACTACTACTACTACTACTACTACTGCTGCTATTCGTGAGCAGGTTGCCTGTATTACATGGCTGGCTCGTTGTCATGGTCATGTTGTGGATGTATGTGAAGGCCTACTGGAGCTCGTTAGAGTCCATGCTGGGGAGAAGGGTAAGCACGGTCTGATAGCGAGATGCGAGTTCGCGCTGCGTTTACCGCGCATCTCGAGGTGAACCCAATATGTTAGCACCTCCTCTGAATCACTGCTTATACTAGAGTCATCTGTACTAGGTGCATTCTCGCGTCGTATTCTGGTAGCTGCCTTTGAGGCTATATTCGAAGTCTTTGGAGCTGACGACAACCCTGTAGCTGACCAGGTACGGGAATATGGAGGATTGGGGCTCATAGGCTATCAGGTCCTCCGAGGGCGTAGTGATCCGGGATGGCAGGAGCTGCTCGAGGCTGGCGTGCGAAGGTTGAAGAGGGAAGCAAAAAACTGTGATGAGGAGGATGTTGAGGGCGCTGCTATCAATGGCGAGGCCTTTATAGAGTAAGCATGAGCGATCAACTGCTACTAGCACTTTGGAGGTGGGTGTGGACGTTTCGTGATGTGCTGCTGTTGGCAGGTATAAGAGAGGGGAGCTCTGCCGTAGTTGATTATACACTCGAGTTTACCAACGTAAAAGTTACACGGCACATGTTGGGTAGTTGTTGCGTTGTTAATGGGAGAGTATCGGTCAGACTACTACAAGTGCTGAGGAACCTATCGGCAGGAAGCCGTGGACGAATCGTGGCTGATTTGGTTGTAGTTGTGCCCGACTAGCGAAGGAGAAATTGTCTTTAGTGATTCAGGGAGCGTTGGCCTCTTGTCCATTGAAAGCGCCTATGGGAGAGGTGGATGCGTGCCGCGATGTACGCACTTAGTAGGACCAGGACTACTAGACCCCGAACAGTGGTAACTGACACTAACAATATGGTGATGGTATGAAGGACTAAGAGAGGTTATTGTTTGTTGATGGCCTCCTCCTCTTCCTCTTCCCTCGTTGGTGAATCTGGCCGAATAACAAGGCAGCCATTGTCGTTACCGAGCTCGTCGACACTGCAGCATCATCATCATCAGCCTGTTGTTAGCTATGAAGAGGTGTATCGATTGCATGCTCGGATAGGGGAGTTGACTATGGAAAACGAAGCATTGAGGAGGCAGCTGCTGCTGCTGCTCGAGGGAGATGGACACGGTGCTTCGGGAGAGGTGACTACTCTTGACTTCACGAATCTTAGGGAAGAAGGAATCAGCCTTTCTGCAGTTTGGATGCATAGTCGTCCGCTGGCCTCCGAGTTGTAAGGGCGTGTTTATGCTAAGTGTGAATGATGCAGGGTTTTATTCCGCGTAATTTTCTTGATATGTAATACTGTTATATGAAGCCAAAGGGTCCGATAGAGGGAGAATCGTAAGAAGTTGAAAAGAAATAGTCATCTGCTCTACAGTGCTGCGACCATAGAGAGGCAAATTGAATTCATCTGGATTTGGAGCGTTTGTCAGCATGTGGAAATTTTCCGCATCCTATATTTCCACAGCTTTTCCACTCGGAAAAGTGTGGTAGAGCTCTTTTGAGCTCAGGAGGCTGACTAAACGTCTCGTGAAGGCATGTTGGATGTACTGTGGATGTGTACTCTGCGAGGGAGACCATTCAGGTTCCTCCGTCCCACTTGTCGGGTGGCCCATCATCGACAGTAGCGGACCAGGCACGGCTGCTGCTATCACTGGCTGAGAGCGTGAAGAGCGGAGTGCCACCGTTGGTAACGACTGGCGAGCTGGGGGAAGCCATAGCCGTGTTGTGGACTACTATAAAGGGGAGGATACGACTAGCACAGGAGTTGGGGTGAATCAGTGGTGACTAGTCTGTCCAGATCCTGCTGTAGGTATCGGGCTGCCGGAGCACCAGTGACGGCGCTATCACCACTGCCAGAGGCGACAAGACTTCGAAGTACAGGCGAGCCTTTGAAGCCAGTGAAAGAAGAGGAAGAAGGTGAAGGAGGAGAGGAGGAAGTTGAATGCCCTACAGTACGAACAGACGACCTTAGTGAGGATATAGTGCGGCTGAAGGATATCAGAGAAGGGTACGTATGTTGCTGCTTCGCTCCGCTATTTTTGCCAGTTCTAGGTTGGGCAATATACTAGATGGAGGCAATCGAGAAAAGGGGAGAGCCAGGGTCAGTGCGAAGCCTTCGGGTCCGGTCCAGGCGAGCCCTGTTTCGAAGAATCGTTTGCATCCACGGCAGACGTGGAATTATCCACCTCCTGCAACACCAGCTAGCTCAGCGAGGAAGAGGTGTGTGTTAGTGATGGAGAGGCATAGCGTTCGATTTCTGGAGAGGTTGTCATTATCAGGTTGTCGAGGCTGCCTAGTCCCTCGCCAATAAGGGGGTATCCTGCGCACGCCCAAGATTCTGAAATTTCATTTCGAATGGATCATTCATCCTGTGTATCCTCCTCACCTTGGTCGCAACGGAAGGGTGAAAGCTCATCATTGTTTGACATATCTGAATCGACTCATTATATATTCCGAGACAACATCCCTTCAACGACAGGCAGCATCAACGTCGTGAATAGCCTATCAAAGCAGTGTCGGGAGCCACTGAGGCAAGATGCTCTGGGCACAATAACGGCACTTGAATCGGCCCTTGGGAAACGGTATAGTGATGAGAATGCTGCTCCTAACGAGGAGGTCGGCGCTTCTGAGTATATGATGACTCGAAGACGATTCAGCATGTAGCTTTTACGGTGTAATATGCTCTACACTTGCGTTTCTCTCTGTGGTATTATTGTGTGTAGCTGTGTCAGCGGGAAAGGAGAAAACAGTTGGGTATCGCTCTCTATCGAGTCGATCATCCAGCTGTCTGCTCTGCCTCAAAGGGTTCGTGTGAGTCATTGTTGATGTCCATTGACCCCGTGATACTCAAGGTCATATCTTCCTGTATTATTGAGGAGGGCAGTGGCGATCAGCTCAGCTACTTTGAGATAGTCACTATAAAGCGAGGGGGCCGGGCGAAGCTGTGCTATCTGTGCCTTGGGCGACATGCTTTGTATCTTCTACGCATCAACATGAGAGGAATCATCAGCAACGGAGCGATCGAGTATGATAGTATAGACAAGGTATCAACACTGACCTACTCTTGAGGGTCGATGAGGGGGGCTAATCTCGGTAGGTGGTGATCGATCCAAGCAACAACTCATCACTCCTGTTGATCCTGGTAGGGGCAACTCTGTGGAAGGATAATCGGGTAAGGCTCTTGGAGTAGTCGGTCGACCGGAGTTAGTAGCATACTGATACCCTTCATTGGAACTACCTAGGTTTAAGCTGGGCCTGTTACACGATATATTCTTGCTTGTGGTTGTTTGCGATCAGACCCGGTAGCGTTCTCTCTATGGTTTGGTTGAAGGGTGTGCCTGTCTGAACTATCTTTGTAGGTGCCATTAGAATCGGAGGGCCGACACAGTCTGCTGGCTCGTCTGGTCATCGCTTGGCAAGCTCATTATATGTGGAAGACCAGCACGTTGAAGTATCTCCCTATAGTGGAGTACCCTCTTGATCCGTTGCAGACAGTTGGTCAGCAGGTGGGAAGGGAAAGACTGTTCGTCTGTATCAACTTGGTGAGCTGTTCTGTGATCGAGATGCAGAATCGTTGGGTGAAAAAATAATCTCGGTGACGTTTAACACAGTCAGATGAAAACGCTGGTCTCAGGCAGCCACTATGTGTCCGTATTTGTTCAGACTCTGCCATCTGCATTGATTCAACCCTTCAAAGGATTCATCAGGAAGGTCATCGGAGACTATTCCGTCTTTTTGAGAGAAGAGTTTCGAGTACGGTCCCGCGAATCGGATATTTCAACTTTCATCTCTGAACATAACTCGTATCCCCTTCCTTGTGAAGCCCCCTCCTTTGGAGCACTACCAACAATAGATCATCGCTGCCCTGCATGGCATTTGGCATTCCGTATTTCGTTCGGTTCTATCTAATCTCTATCCCCTTTTCAGAATCAGCCCTTGATAGATCGATGCAATAGGTCAACCAGGGAATATTGCTTCGTAGATGACAGGGAGATTGAGGTAACCTCCCCCTCATGGCTGTTTTGACAAGAGGTCCTTGATGTGGTCAGTGTATCATCCGTATTGAAGACGCCAGTCCATCTATTATCACTGCCAATGACATACACTTGAAGTACTCACATTACTCTTGAAGACTGTCTCGGCAAGTCGTAGGGCCCTGCTCACGATGGTCTGTTAGATTCCTAGCAGCCCAGGAGAGGCTCAACACCATTGATCGCTCGGAGGCGTGGTTCAACGTCATACGGTAGGGGGTGGTGATGTATCCTCGGCTCTAGAGGTATCGGTCTCAGGGATGGAGCCTATGTGAAGCATATGAACTTGAACGACGACTTGGCATCCTGGTGTGGTTGGGAGTTCCTCGTCAAGACGATGACCCGGGCCACGGCTTGTGTGTTGTTACGACGGTGAGCCAGTGTTTGTAGGCTTACCGCTGTTGATCTAGTGGATGCTCAGGGAGTGTATACCTCCTCTGATGGATTATAGTCAGGACATTATAGTGACGGTAAACTGCCCGTTGAAAATGATGGGAAAAGGCAGGTAGCTCTTTTGTGAGCTCTCCTTGTCACTACAGCTTCTCCCGCGGGGATTGTCTCGAATGAGCGAATGTGTGTACCGTAGTCCTTCCGTTTCGATCAGGTTCACCGATGAGGACCTCGCAACGGAGTGCTATATAATAGCTGACTCTGTCACTTCTATGAACGACAAGTCTACAGTGTAAGAATTCGTCTCTATCTCCGATTGTCTCCGTGACGCGCAGTTTATAGTAGTAGCTATGGTGTAGATACTGCGATCTGTTACAAGCCAAAGTAGATGCGCTCATGTTCCCCTCGGAGGCTTACAAATGGTTGGAAGCTCGACTGGACGTTCGACCGAGCTTTGCAGTAGGGGTCACCGATGATGCTCAGATATTCGCCACGTTTCAATGTTCTTCATGAGAAGGTACATGCCAAGAGTCTCATAGCAGCTGTGGTTATGTTGCTTCAAAAGGAAGGACTATTCCATGACAGGAAAGTAGCGCTAATCGCTAATGACTGGATCAACTCGTCGGTGGGGTGCCCTCCCACTGAAGGATTTTGCTGTTTCACCGTGATTGTCTAACAACTAGATCGATCTGTCTGCTTTGCCGTCAGGATTTGCTACGATCTCTTGGTGAACATGTTCCGATGAACGGTAACGTCCCTGACATGATCGAGGAGCTTAAATGGGCATCTGTGACGGTAGGCAGGTCCTGTCGGGTTTAGGAGCTCATGCCGCTTTAGGGTACTGGGAACCTCTTGAAAGATGGTGTCTTCGGTGGTAATAACGAGGACCACGAGGCAATGCGCAACGCATGGTAGGTTCTCTCCCACCTTGAACGTGAGGGTAGAAGTGGAGGATCTGGGAATCGATCCTGAGGCCCCTCTCATTCGTACATCCCCTGATACACTATCTGCAGCAACCTTAAGGGCCTCCATCCTACTCTAACTGCTTAGGGTTGTCCTTTCAGGTATAGTCGGATATCATCATATGTTGCCTCCTGTATTGACGGTGGTCTTCTAGGAAGTCGGCTCACTTTAAAGCTCATTCTGAAGTCACTGTCGGAGCTTCGCTCCCCATCCGCGCGAGAAGCAATTTTATGTATACCACTCCTCTTTGTGTTGACAGACGCAATCATCGTAGGCCTACTGAAATTCATCCTCCATGTGCGGCCCCGTGACTTGGATAGAGCGTACGAGGCTGGTGACATTCGCCACATCAGTGATGAGAATGCATCATCATCGTCATCGCTGGTGAACTACACGTTCAACTGCGAAGTTATGGAGGTTCGTGCAACTGCTCTGAAGTGCATTGAGCCCCGTTGGTGTGATCTCAGCTACTCATTGAAGAGGGCGTGTTGATGTGGCTGGTCGGTGTAGAGGACATACCTTCTGGAACGTCGACAAGCGAAGCGTTACTGTCGACGGTTTCCCGCCCCTCAATGGCAAAGGTCCTCGCCAATTTGATAGGACATCCAGACGCGACACACAGTTTGAAAATGTGCATCTGCAAGTGAGCAACTGTGGAATTGTGAAAACGTACAAATAAAAACAGATTTCCCGAATGATTTGCAGTTGAGAGAGGAACTGATCACCTATTGAGCTTTTCCACACATCGATTCTATTGATATTGATTTATAACATTAGCCGGAGCTTTAGTGTTCGCCGGAGTAGGCTGAACGCAACAGCAGGACAGCTTCCTGCTAGCCGTAGTTAATAGGAGAGATATATTAGGGCGGGCGCATAGCTACTGCACGATAGAGTGATCAATACGAGAGGTCATCGATTGTAGCGATGTCTTTGTCAGGATGATATCGAGCATGCCCTCGAAAGTGGATGGAAAAGTGATTACCAGCTCTAGGTCGACTTCGCCGGGATCGACTGTAGAGAGACCAGAAGCTGGCGACAAGCCATTGAAGGTAGGAGACATCTGACTGATGCTCGATGCTGACCAGACTCTACGTTCGAGTATGTGTGTGTCATCGGCGGACAATGTTGCTACTGACTTGATGCCGATCTGCAGTTACTCACTACTGTTCTAGTCGAGCTCCTTCGGAAGGAGAAATGTGCCTGCCTCAGGGCAGAGGTATCGGCTGCCTTGATTGGCATCATGTCTGTTGATGATTCGATGGGGGAGGCTCTGGCGGATGCTGGAGTGGTGAAGCTAGCGGCAAGTCTTCTCGTAGTCAAGGTGAGCATAGAACTGTTGAGCGTCGGTATTTCTACCCACTTCTATAGTTAACTCAGTCCAAATATTTGGTTACACTGTTAATACGGAATAGTATCTCTCTCTGTGTCATACGGAGATAATAGTCGGAAATACTCTTAAGAGGTTACTCATTGTATCACTGTTAATTTAGCCCAGTCGACTGGTCTGCAGTGGTTATTGTTTTACCGGTGCAACATCATCCGCAACATTATGGTTCATATTGTTTGCTGCGCCTTGCAGCGCCCAGTAGCTTCGAGGGGGAGGGGGGGGGTGATGTTTCTGCCTGAAACAACTTCCCGTCACGGGCGAGTGTTCTTCATCTAGAACGACTGGTAGAAATCATAGCAGTATATTGTTCTAGAAATAGGAGTGTAATCATTCGAATGACCTTCGAAAACGTCATAATTTCAACGGAGTCTTCGTCCGGTCCCGAGCCTCTCGTTGCTCTGCAATTCTCCTACATCATTTCAGGATGACCGCCTAGTGTTGGCCATCCTAAGGCTCCTGGTGTGCATGGTGGACATGTCACCACAAGCGAAGCCTCCCTGCATATCGTACGATATTCCCCATGAAACAGCAGAGATCATAAGGACCAATTGTGATACCACGTAGGTCACCCCATGCGTCCGCTGTTGATTCCGTGATCGCCACAGGAGCAAATATGCAGTGGTTGGGTATGCGTGCCGGCTTCTAGCGGGGCTCTGTGCTGACGAGGCAATTCGATCGAAATTGATTGCAAGGTTGGTTGTCGTTCTCTGTGCGATAGAGAACGTTACTTTTCCTTTCCAAGGTCGCCCTGCATCATAGATCACGTTCTACGAGCATTCCGCAACGCTCCGCCCCGAAGCCCTGCTCAAGCAATGTGCCTCCGGGCGCTCGATCGGCTCGGTCGAGGACTCGCTGGAGAGAAGTTGGTCAGCGTTCGCGACGCTGTGACTGGAACTCTCATAAGAGATCTTGGAGGACTCTTCACCAGTCTCAGTGAGTTGCATGCTTTACCGAGGTCTCTAACGAAAGGGATCACATCTCACTATACAACTCAATCGCCTCCCTTCCTTGTTCAATTTAATATGAGCATAAGTGGACTATAGCAGCTGTGGCACCACTGTGAGGCTCACACTCTTGATCATATGTTACGAAAAAGCCTTACTTTACAGACCATGTGAAGCTAAATACTCCTGGACGTTGGTGCCCTCGGCGAAGAAGCGCTCTATGGTGTCCCCGTCATCATTCCTTTCAGTTACTGCCACCGATTTTGAATCTGCTCCCATCTGCGGAGACATCAATGAATACATCCTAAGCTCTCTATCACTTTTTGGGATGCTGGTTGGAGAGGCCATGGAGGCTAACTGTGCCTTTTTCAAGGAGAAAGGCTTGCTCCATGTTCTGGTATGTCAATTTCGAACTCAGAATGTCGCACATTTCGCCGACTTACTGATATCTTGGTTTTACAGGGTAATCATTTTACTAGTGGTCAATTCCAAAACGGCGAACCGTCCTGGAGCAGATGAAGAAGTGTGTGCCTGTCTCAGTCGTCGATGCGGTCGAGATTGCCGGAGGAATCGACTGATTTGCGAAGTAAAATCGCAGCATTGGACGAGCGTATCAAAGAAGGCGCTTCTGAAGGCCTTGCAGCCTCTGGCCTCTTGATGGACGCCTGAGCACTTCAGTTCTCACATTTCTGTGCTACATTGACGTCGACTGAATCTCAGTGTATTATGTTTCCCTTTGAGGGGGGTTCCACGGTGAGAGGTCTACCAAGTACTCTAGAGGAGCCATGATGCTAGAAATTCGCCATATTTCGACATGTTGAGTTCAGAGGCTACCACAGTACTAGGCAATTATCGCATCGCAGCTAACCTTTGCATCTCCTTAATGTTGGCGTCTGTAATAGACTATGGTTCTCTCTTGCGGGAGACAGTGTCGGCTATTGACAACTTCGATCCGAATAGACAAACCGTCGATGGTTATCTAGACGACTATTGTGAAGAAGTGAAACACGCGAAGAATGAAGTACGCACTGTTACCGCATCGACATTCCTCGAGATTACGATATCGTGTACTGGACATCGAATTCCCAAACCGCCTAACACCTAGTAGTCCGAAGAGTAATACGAAGAGACCAAACAATGTATTATATACAGTATAGATGGTCCGATCTCGGTTAGGCTCGAGGTCCTGTCATAGTCTCCAGTCAGGTACTCGCCTACCTCATATTCCTGCGTTTGGAAGAGTTGACGGTACCCAAGCTCGGGAGGTGACGATCCGCGTGGAACTCACGTTACTGTATCTATGATAGCGTGGAGCGACCAGTCGCATTTACGCTCTCGACTACAATCACAGAAATTGGATTTTCCCACGTGGTTAATTTCAATCCATCGGAAAGGACGATGATTGGGGATTTGATTCGGTCCCGTCAAGGTTCATCGATACGTGCTCGCCGCCGACGATGCTAGCGTTGTTGGAGTTTGCATTAGATCGCTCAGCTGTAAAATCCTGGGTCTATACTGAATGAGAAGAGACCAATTAACCTAAGACTTGTCAGCGGACTCGTAGGAAGCAGAGGCTTGAGATGCTTTCCCCTACGGTAACGATCCCTCGCCTGCGTACGAACTCGACTCCGAGCAATTCTTGACAATCACAGCATAAGCTGTACAACAAGGGAATTACGAGGGTAGTTTTATCCGCCGAAAAGATGAACTTTATCATTCGCTGACGACATTCACGATGATAATAAGAAAATGTGTGACCGGACAATAAGGGACACGTGATTGGTGTATGCTACAACCAAGAACACCGATGACAGAGTGGCGTTGACTCGGCAATTACTACAAACAAGAGAGGTTAATCCATTCGAAGATATGGAATCTGATCTGCATGAGACAGAGTGTACGGACAAGTTGTCGTGTTACATACGGATATGCTTCAATCTAGCCAGTCAGTTGGTGGTAAGATCGTACAACAGTCCAGTAAGACCCAAGGGGAAGAATATAATACTGGCAATGAAGAGCGCCAACGCCCCGTGCCACTCGAGGGTTTGATTCCGTAGCTTCTGGAGGAGGTTGACCTGCCCTTCTGGCTCATCAGCCTTAACATCATCTGGACAGCCTCCTCCCACCTCTTCATTAACGGGCTGCTCGGAGGAGCTCGGGAACGGATTGTAACAAATATGGAGATAGACGAAACATGGTATCACGAACCCAATGGTGTTGGTACCGAGGATGCCGATGAACCGAATAGTGACACCGAGATCCTCGAAGATGATTGCCACACCCACGCAGATAGCGAGGAAAAGCAGTGTTGTCCCGATGTGCAATTTAAGAGTGTCTTGTAAGCTGGGGCGAAAATAGGTTATGACACCCGAGATTGATTGTCTGGCTGGGAACAGGAGCAATGGGAATGCAGTTAGCACGGCAAACGGCAAAGCAATGTACCCGATGTGGATGGCGACGTTAGAGACCGGCAAGTTGAGATAGAAATTCGATTCGATAGCATCGCCGAAAGCGTAATAGGGACCGACCATGACCGAAAGGTAGACGACCATTACGGTAGCAATCGCAAGCAGAGCGGCGAGATCTAACTTCCTCATGCTTCGATCGACCATGTCTTCTGCGATCATGGGCATGACAAATTGACACGAGTAGCCGTAAATGAATATTGGGAAAACCGACAGAATCGACCAAACGGTGGTAGTTGACGGTATGTCGACGTACCGCTCCCCGACTTGCTCGTCTACACTGAAGGTGTAGGCAACACCAGCTACTACCGCATAGAGGAAGCAGCTGAGACCGATAACATTAGTGATTGTCGTGTTAGTGATATGCGTCAGAAAGCAAACTGGGGAGAGCAGCGTGACGATGAGAGTGATAAGACCCACTCGGATCCAGAATCTATTCTCGCCAGTTGAGCCAGGGAACCAATGCTCGATAAGGGTTAGACCAAGGCTAGAAAAGACCTGTAGAAAGGCAGTATCAATGCCAGCGTTATGAATGAACATGAGAGCGTCAATAAATAGAGGCATCCTCGGATAGCCAGCGGTCACAGCAAAGGTACTGTGACTAAGCCTCTTACCAGGCATCTCCATTGCACATCTGTTCATCAGATGCAGCGAGAAGTAGGTTACCACGCCAAACACGACAAGAGCGATGATACCCAATGCCCATCCACAGACAGCTTGAGCACTCGCGTAGCTGAGCATTCCTGCACCGATGATGCTGTTCGTTAAGGCAGCCCACGAGGTGAGAGTATTCCCTTTAGGAATAACCGGTGCGGAGTAGAAGTCCGCTAAACGGCTTACCTTCTCAGCTGCCATATACGTGATCAGACTTCGGATGGAATCTTCTAACAATATCAATTCGCGCGTGCGTGCAGCCCGTACGCACGCGCCAACTGTCGAAAACTGCCACGGTCAGATTGTGCTTAGATGCTCAACTGTGTTGGGATGCGAGTTGGACGAGCTCAGCGGAGAGTATGGTCCATCCCAGATTCAGCATCCACCACAAGACGGAGTGACTAGTGAGTGATCCGATCTTCGGCAATGGCAGCCGTTTGAACAGCTTGTTGCAGAGCGGCACTTGCGTTCCCGAGGCGTGTTGGTCGAAATTGCCGGAGGAATCGACTGATTTGCGAAGTAAAATCGCAGCATTGGACGAGCGTATCAGAGAAGGCGCTTCTGGAGGCCTTGCAGCCTCTGGCTCTTGATGGACTCCTGAGCACTTCAGCTCTCACATTTCTGTGCTACATTGACGTCAACTGAATCTCAGTGTATTATGTTCCCCTTTGAGGGGGGTTCCACGGTGAGAGGTCTACCAAGTACTCTATAGGAGCCATGATGCTAGAAATTCGCCATATTTCGACATGTTGAGTTCAGAGGCTACCACAATACTAGGCAATTATCGAAACGCAGCAAACCTTTGCATCTCCTTAATGTTGGCGTCCGTAATAGACTATGGTTCCCTCTTGCGAGAGACAGTGTCGGCTATTGACAACTTCGATCCGAATAGACAGACCGTTGATGGTTATCTAGACGACTATTGTGAAGAAGTGAAACACGCGAAGAATGAAGTACGTGCTGTTACCGCATCCCCATTCCTCGAGATTTCGATATCGTATGTTGGACATTGAATTCCAAGAGCACCAAGTAGTGCTGCTCACGTGAACTTACCATTAGCTTGACGAGACTGAATCTGTGTGCTAGACGAGGTCAGGTGGTCGCAATACTGGTTAGTAGGTAGAAGAGAAGTTCATCCGTCAATGCGTCTATGGATGTGTGAGGTATCAGAAGTTTCTGAAGGTAGCGTACTGAAGCCCACAATCCTCGACCTGATATCAGCACAGATCTTCGTAACTGCTTTTCTAGAGTTCAAACCAGGTGTGACACAACGGAGAGACCAAACCCTGTATATGGTCCGATCTCGACTATGCTGAAGATCGTGTTATAGCCTCTAGCCAGGTCCTTGCTTACCTCATATTCCTACGATTGGAAGAATTGACGGTATCCAGGCTCGCAAGGTGACCCCCCGGGAATTCACGTTACACGCTGAAAGTGACGATAGCATGGAGCATTTACGATCTCCACTACAATTACAGAAACTTCCACGTGGTTAATTCCAATCCATCGTAAAGGACGATGATTAGGGATTTGATTCGGTCCCGTCAAGGTTCATCGATACGTGCTCCCCTCCGACGATGCTAGCGTTGTTGGAGTTTGCATTTGATCGCTCAGCTGTAGAATCCTGGGTCTACACTGAATGGGCGAAAATCTACGATGAGAGGTGAGAGCTTGGCATACCATCCTGCAGTGGATGAGCATTTATCGAAGGTTCATCGAAGAGTCTGTCCTCAAACCTATTGAGAGTCTCAGACAAGGTGCGAACTTCTCATCCGTATTTTCCCTCGTGCTGTTGTTGGAGCTACCCTTCCCAGATTGTGACACGTTGCTCAACTCGGTATCTAGAAAGGCTACCGGTACGGATGCCAAGGCTGACCAAAGCATCACACCAGTTGAACCAAAACTAAAGTACGGCAATCCGTTTTCTCCGTCTTAGCGTATGCGTGCTGTAGAGCTCATTCACTGTTGGTGAGTCTCTTGAGCAGCGTTGGAATATATGTTCACTTTTCTCAGCTGAGTCCATGGGGTTTCCTCACTTATTATGCAAGTTTATATGCAAATTAGGGCGAAAGTCTACAGAAACCAATGAGAGTTTCTCTAAGCTTCCTCATAATTTCCGTTTTATCACCAGCACATGTAGTTGACCATGTGCGTATCGTCTCATTCAGTTCTCTAAAGAGGACTGAGTAAGTGAACAGCTGGGCTAGTCAGAGGTTCAGGCACACCATACCATCCCCGTTCCAACTCACCGAGCCTAAGCCTCGGGAGCTCCCTGTTCCACGAGAGACGATCAAACCAGTGAGTAATTTGATCACATCAGTTGCATTGGAAGCGAGCTGTGACTGATTCAGTCTAGCAATGTGGCTTCTGGATGCTCAGGTCACGCACAAACCTATTCCAAAGAGTCTCAATGAGAATTCTCTACAAAAGATAAAGGTGGGCATGGGCATGGGCTGTGAAGCCCGGAGTCACAGAGTCACCACAGTTTTATGGCGAATATAAATTAGTAGCGGGGTTTGAACCCGCTGCGTTCAACTCACAAGGTACGCGTCATAACCATTAGGCTGTTTAGACATAGGACTTGATATTGAGTGGAGAGACAGTTCAATATTGACTCAATAGCAGCCACAACCATGTGCGGCAGTGCCACATATGGTTGGGTCTGCTCATTCTATGTCGAGTGTCTGTTGCGACAGGGTTCTTCATAGCGGGTCTTTTGATTGTTCCCTGCTCCTGTACCTTGACGAGATCATGTCCCCTCTTGTGAGCAATGTAATGTTCATGTAGGAACAAGACGAGGCACGTCTGCTGATGATGAAGGAGAGGACGCTGTCTAAATATGCCGACGAGGCAGCGGTGCCGACCTTGGCGACTGCTAGTCGTGCTGCGGACATAGACAGCTTGAGAAAGGTGAGTAATGAATACGAGTAGTGGTACCAACACTTCGGCATGTAGGATCCCGTTGATCATGTTCTTAGGAGATCGATAACGAGCGACTGGCCGAGTGCACCTTCCAACCGAACCCTGCTAAACCTGTTCCGAAAATACTGCCAGAGGCTGAGGTCAAGGCTACTAGTGCAAGCCTACTCAGGTCAGTAGCAAGGACCAGTTCAAGGCTCCTGTTACTGGTCTCACTATAATATACAAATCTCTTGGAAGATTCGACAGAATTGAGGTATCATACGAGTGATTGGTGTGTGATTAGAACTGTCGAAGAGGCATTGAATGGATTGCTCTCTTCAGTTGTCCTAAATATCGTGTTGTTCGGTTAGGGAGTATTCTCTGCTGACCAGGAAGCAGGAGCTTGAACATGACATATTGAAGCAGTATCTCACTGAGCTTAGGGACGCATCGGAGTTCTACGAGTAAGTGGTCACTACTCCTACTCGTACACTCGTGGGAGATCGTGGCCATCAGTTGGCAGAATAGGATGCATGCGCAAGATGAGCTTGACGAGAAACTTCGGCTCGAACGTCGCAAGGTTGGTCCGCTACCGTATTCTCCCTTATCTTCATCGTACTCACAGCTGGAAATGCATTTGGCTCGAGAAGAGGCGGCGGAGGCATCAAGAGTCAATCACAAGCGAAACCATGTGATGGCTAACATACAGAAGGAGACTGTGCGTGAGAAGTTGGAGGAAACTGAGAGGGAGATTGAAGAGGTCGCTGGGCATGCCTGGAGGTCATCGTGGATGCTCACTCGGTCTCAGGCACTTGAACGGAAGCGCGAGTTGGTCTCAGTGGTGCAATCTGATGTATTCATCGCGCACCCTTAGTGGTACCTGATTTGTCCCCTGTTAGCGAGATAATACGCGAGAGGCTGAGCGGAGGGTTATCGAATCGAGAGCTATGGAGGGTGAGAGAATTCGAGAGGAGAAAGCGAAGGAATTCGAAAGGAAGCGGCTGTGAGTAGAGAATCGTTTCAAGTGAGTGGACACACTCTTTAGAGAGGACGAATACGAGATGGAAAAGCGGCGAGACATGATAATGCAGATAAGAGCATTGGAGAGAGTTAGTGTGGTAGGATTGTCGCGTCATAGCATCGGCCAGTAAGAGCTATTCTAGGTAAGAACATCACCGTACGATCCTTCGGAAATACCCCATCATGGGCTCCTCGAGGAGATGTCTTTCGCAGAACTCAAGGAACGACTGCAGCTCGCTAGGGACACTGCTGAGGCGGAGCGAGAGAGCAAGTGAGGGCTTAGTCACTTACTGATAGTGGTCTCTCTGTGCTTTGTTTATTGTATCTAGACGCGCACATAACCTCGAACAGAAACGCATGAAGCATGAGTCGCTGCTAACGAAGGCTGAGCAGTTGTCTGCAGTCCGACAACAGGCTCGCATACAAGCCGAGCAGAGACGTCGCAGAAAGGCGCAGATGGAGGCAGAGGTGAACCGCTGGGGCTTTATCGATAGTCAATAGGGCAGAGGGCTTCGTGTAAGAGTGGTGATAGGAGATGCAGAGGACGGTCTCTTAGGAAGCTACATTATTGCAAGAATTGCACGAAAAAGCTGTGGTGGACGTGGCGGAGAAAATCGCTGAGAAGAAGCGGCAACGGTTGGCAGAAGAGCGCAAGTTGCAGGAGGTACGCCCCATCGAGTCGGACGATGTTTTCTTCTCTTCATTATTGAGTTAACGTCATCGGTGGGCCGCTCAGGAACTGAGGAAGATCACCGAGAAGAGAGCAGCTCTGGCGGAGTCAGCAGAGTTGCTCGCCAGAAAGCATCATGAGGAGCTTCATAAGGGCCGCAAGAGGTAAGGGAGAGTTTTTTACACTTCATTATGCTCGCTACCTCATACGTGTCGTGCGGGGTGCATGAATTTTGAGCCGCTCCTGCACTGAGGTGACTTAATCGTTGGGGTTGAAGCGTTGTGTCAGGGAAGCCTCTCACCGTCAGAAAACCGTCCTGAATGAGAAGTCGAGAGAGATGAAGGTGAGGCGTCTGGAATCCACC
>NW_003215144.1:0-1228 GCF_000006405.1 Perkinsus marinus ATCC 50983
AGTGTGTAACTGCACTGTTTTGTGTGCCATTTAGCACTGCCAAAGGCCATGAACGCGAGCCGCAGTACTGAAAGAACCCACCCGAGTGGGTGTCGGCGTTATTAGCTTGGCGACACTATTACGATTACAATAATAGATTTGATGAGTCGCTTTCGTTTACCATTGACATGTAGTAGGTCTCTGCCGACTCGATGGTTTACCCTAAATGAACGCAGAACTCTTTCAGCGTTCGCCTTCTTGGGTAACAGCCTGGCTGCTGGCGGGCCGACAGGAGGAATTTTGACGTTTGCTTTCCAAACATGACAACAACGCGGAACAAATTCAGAAACATGAAACGTTTATGAGGGAGCATTAACATCATGTTCGCCCCGCAGTAGACCCGATAAAGGTATCGTTTACTGACTTTACGTCAGTGACTTCATGCGAGGTCATGCTTCCGCCTACCCATAATATGGGTAGGCGCATAATATGACTACCCATAATATGAGATATTATCTCATTCAGGGCAGCAATCCGAAAGAGGGACCAGCAAGGCTGGCCTTGGACCTCGAGTAACTCGAGTCGAGTTGGCGTGGCTAGCCATAAGAGTCTTATGATAGGACGCCCTGTGGTTAGCCTGCCGAAGACCGACCCAATCGAGTAGTGCGGCGGCGGCGGCCAGCTGTAGAAGCCTAAACCTGCTTCGACCCTGTTGGTCAGGTAAGACAAGCTGAGACGATTTGTTGCTGACCAATTCGTTTGAATTTCGGAATGGGTGTATCGATGAATTACACTGTGCGAGATCCAACCGTAATATTCACGGCTGTTTATTATGGCGCGAAAAAAAAACGAAAAACGCCTTCCTGCCGCCGTTTAAGTGATTGTTTCAGTGTGTAAAATCCTCAGTTGAAGTTGGGGAATTTACGTACCACTTGGGGAGGAAGTTTAGAGAGAACGAAAGGAAGTGTATTATTGTCAGCAGCTTATTGACTGTGGTCTTAAGTTCAAGCGCATTGGTCAGTAAGAAAGATAACGGGAGATGTGCATGCGTGCAAGTTATTTTTCATACCATTCCTTTTCCAAATCATGGAGCCTGGTGTTCAGTAAACTATGTACTCCTGAGCTTCAAGAGCACTATCAGGCTTGGAGAAGTCGATCTTGGGAGTGACCTCGAACTTCGAAGAGATTCATGGAAATTTCGCAATCGGTGATATGAAAAGTATATTTTACGACTACTGCATATCACCGC
>NW_003214912.1:0-1438 GCF_000006405.1 Perkinsus marinus ATCC 50983
CTTTTATCGATCACGGTTGGTATATTCCCGAGTCGGTGTCGAATATCGCCAGGTTATTTGTTCAAATCTGGTTTTGTGACAGGCTTTCGCCACAACTTTGTGATGATTCCTGTCCAGCGAAAGCCGTATCAGAGCCGCATACTGCCAAGCTGGCTGTAACCGCACATAATGTTCGGTTAAATCCAGCTTGGCAGTATCAAGGGTGAATTCACTTACATCACTGAAGTGTGCCGCACACTTCAGTGACTCTGATTATGATTATCATGTGACATGATTCACAAGACATGGTTCATGTCCTGTGGTTGGGCGATAGAGCGGTCGAGTACAGGAAAGTTCGCGCGGGGAACCCAGGATCTACTCCCATGAAATGTTAGCACACTTCGTTCACCTTTACGACTCAACACTAATAGTTATGGATTTCTTTCACAGAGATAGTATCGTCTCCTTATCCCGTCATTCGATATTGTTATTGCACATTGTACCGCACGCTACACTATCTGAACGCAAGTCGTATTAAGTATATGGAGAGCTCAAACATAGAAGAAACTTTTCACATTATCTTCACTTTGCTATCGTAGGCTTCTCGTGATACCTGATAACACTGATCGAGATACTCCACAGAGCATGCTGAACTTTCCGGTTTACTTCCCAAAAAAAGTACTCGGAGCGAATACGGATAAAACCGCGATGAGTCGGACACCATCTAAGAGATCAGTCTCCGACCGAATACGACTGCTAGCTAACATACGGACACTATCTATTAGATTAGCCGTGGCGCAAATACGAATGACAGCTCACATAAAGGACGCAATCTATTGGATTAGAGCGACGAACCTCAAGCACTGTTCGTAGTACTGACAGTGCTTGAGGTACTTGAGGTGGTGATATTCCGCGTGATTGTCAGTATTACTGACAATCATGCGGAAGATCACCGTGAGGACAGAGCCGTTGGCAAAGGTATTCACTCGACCTGGCCGTATTAATTCTTTGCCAAGTTTGCCGAGACGGCCAAACTCAACGAGGAGGTTGAACAACGTCATATGACCTTGTATGAATCGGTCAGTGATCTCCGATCGTCGTATCTACATAGAGATCCTTCTTTTTGATGGAATGCTCCGACCAAAGCTCGAGTTCCATAATTCATCGACATTGATGGTAAGGCAATGAGTGTGTTATGCACAACGGCGGTGATCGATAGCCGCAAGCAAGTTAGATTCCCAGTTATTGTAGGTGAGCGCTGCGCGTAACGACTGGATGAGTTTCCAACTTTCCCTGAAATCCTAGAGCGAACCGTACGACGAACACATTCCTTAATCTTCAAAACTTTCTTAATGGGGATCCGTTGACCCGAGAATCGGGTCCCGATTCGGAACTCCCGAATGATCAACGACTTCCCTTCGAGCTTTTGCGGCAAGAGTCTGCCACTACGAGTCAATAC
>NW_003213825.1:0-1040 GCF_000006405.1 Perkinsus marinus ATCC 50983
GTTCGAGTAGTCATTCCCAACTGAGATTAGACCATCCTCGTAGGAGAATCCCAAAATCCACCGTCCAACACGATCCATCATCAATCTCATACAACGATCATCGACAACATAATTAGACCGTCACGGGGGTATACTATGCTAAAGTATCACTGTTTGTCCTTCCCGTTAACAAATCAAGTCTTCCATAACAGAGGACCAAACTACTACAGAACCTTCTCAGGTAATGTGTGTAAAAATTTGGTTTCGTGTACATGCGTTCAAACTAGCTCTCTGGCCGGCGGAGTCAATATAGGATGGCTACCGACGCCAATCAACCTCACCACTTCCCTTGGCATGATCAGCGGAGGTAGCGGGTGATCCAGCGCTGAATCAGCGCTGGTTCAGCGCTGGTTTTCAGCGCCGCTGAAAACCGGATGCGAAAGCCTTTCCGGGAAGTGCACTTACTAGGCCCAACAAAATAGATTTCCGTTGTCGGACATTTACCCGAACTATTATGCATCTGGTCCCGTTTGATCACGCTATAGTATCATCCAGCTAGGCTGTAGCTATGATGACATACATTTGCATATGAAGTTGGCACGCACTGTATGTGTGTACACTCTCGCGTATGCTCCCGTATTCACACCTATCCCTTGTGATATGCCCGGCTCAACCGACAAGTAGCCTCGTCGATCTGAAACTATATCAACCACTGTCTCGAAATACGTTTGCTCTCCTCAACTGAGCTCAATAGGTTTTCCACTAATCGTAGAACTTCATATGCGAATTTGTGTAGATGTGCACAGAAATCAACAAGAAGTTTCTTCAATTTCCTCACTAATTACACACATACGGATTCGGGTAGAAATGTACTGAAATCGAGGTGAGTATCCCGAAAATTCCTTAGAATTTGTAAAATTGATGAATATATTCTTCAGTGGTGTTTTATATCACGGGTGAAACTCCATTGCTATTCGTAGCGTGCTCAGTACTGCACAAACAATCAGAATTGGAAAAGCAGTTGCTCGATTTGGAATCGACTCGGCAGATGTTTACGTTTG
>NW_003207991.1:0-1202 GCF_000006405.1 Perkinsus marinus ATCC 50983
TGACTGCCAAGACACTATTCAACTACTTCGGTCGTGCGATCAGGCTTTACTACTACACCTTTTCCCGATAGATAAGATGTGGTGCGATCAAGTCGTCGCCCCTGAGGAGTTCAGAGCGTATCACAAAAGCAATGTCATCACACTCAACCGCATTGAGTAACTTTCTCTCCACAGTCGGTATTGACAGCGCAAGGCTCATTACATAGCGATAACATGATTGGAAAAGCATCACAAGTAAGAGCCAACGTATACAGTGTATCACTCGGATGAGTTGCAGTTGGAATAGACAACGCTTTTACGTTGGTACGAACACCATGACCACAGCAATTGGTGAGGACATCTGTAAAGAACAGCGGAGCGAAGCAACAACTGTTTAACAACCGGACTCAACGATAGAATCGTTTCCGGTCAAATGCATTCGGTAGTTGCTGGTCAATATCAGCCTCATCTATCATCACGCACAGAACCTATCAAAAATGCCATACAGAGAATATCCACCATCCTCAACCTACCAGCGATGATCTGTCCAGCCCTTCAGAGGCATCAACTATACCATCCACTGCAGAGCTGGCCCTCCGTCGGGACTTCTTAGGAGGAGCACCGACCTCAATACCTCCACTAGCTGATACGGTATCAGTAAGAGCATGCAGCCAGTCTCGTAGGTCTAGGGATGCACACCCAGGATCGACGACACTGGCCTACCGAGAACGTGCGAATCCTCCCATCGTCTTGACTCAGTGTCGTTAGAAAAGCGACTCTTGACCACAGTGAAAACAGCTGTAACAAGAGAGGGCTCATTATAGTTGATATCGCCTGCTAACGTGAGGCTATCGATAATTCCCAATATCCTCTCACGGGGGGGGGTCACAAAACAACCTTACCGTCAGTCCCTTCCTAGGTCTGGTCTCGACTGAGCTCACTTGACCGTTTTATGCCTGCGTTCGGACCGTTAAGCCAATCTGCGCATACTTCCGATACGCAAACGGTGTTGCTCAGAGATGCCAGAGTTGCTGAAAAATACACCCTGTGGGATTCGAACCCGAGACTTGATGCGATGGATATGTCAATAACCTCTGCATGGAAGTTCTCAGCGTATCAGCACACATCGGATATTAGCGTGGAGTATGTAACAATATTATCGACAACATACATCACGACCCATACCACTCCCTGAGAACATTACCATCATCTCCTTCCTTAAT
>NW_003205233.1:0-978 GCF_000006405.1 Perkinsus marinus ATCC 50983
GGGGGGAGGGGGAGTTCAGAGTTCCCGTCACACCGGCGGAAACACGGAGCATGCTGCAGATGGTTTCGCATTCCTTCGTGGAGGCGTCTCTGAGGAGATTACAGGGCAGGAAAGATACCTCCCCAGGACGCGATGGGATAAAGTACTCTGACTTCGCGTTCGCTTACAAAGAGTTGGCCGAGGGCATTCGGCAAGTTTTCATCAATATGATTACCATGGGCTATCATCCTAAAATAGGTAAGATAGCAAAAATAGTCCTAATAAATAAGGGTGGCAGGACCAACGTCGATCGCTTTAAGCAGTTCAGGCCTATTTGCATATGCTCTACTCTCGGCAAGGCCCTAGAGTGCCTAGAAGTGCAACTGTTACAGAAATATGAAGCTGAGATTCCAAGCGGTAGCAGACTGAAGATAGATTTGGAAAATGCTCACGGCTATAAGAAAGGAGGAAGCACAGCGACAGCAGTAGAGTCGCTGAGAGCACTGACCGAAGAAGGGAAAAAGAAGAATATGTTTATGGCTGGTGTATCCATTGATATGTCTAATGCATTCAATCTAATCAAGCACAGTTGCGTGGGACAAGCGATCGGGGAATTCTCCCCCTCTCCTGTGGTCAACCTACTTTGTGACTATCTATATGGTCGTGAGATATATTACGAGAATGGACAAGAAGGCAAGGAAGGAGAGATTCATTTCACGAACTATGCTTATGGGACTCCACAAGGGGGAGTAGCGTCTCCAGCGGTTAAACCGCTGTGTGACAACTCTGGTCACCAGAGTTGTCACACTTGAACTCAGCGACGGCCTTGTGAAAATAGTCCTGAAGGTGATGGCGACGACAGTGTCGCCATCTAAGCATCTCTTTCAGGCCAGCCCATCGAGGGGTCCTTTGCTCTCGGATCCATGTTTGAGCTTCCGTGGCGAGGCCGATTCCCCTCAGACTCTCCCCAACTTTGGAGAGTAGGAGGATCTCGAGCTC
>NW_003214792.1:0-1244 GCF_000006405.1 Perkinsus marinus ATCC 50983
TGCGGTCTGGGGTACGACGAAACGTGTGTGGTTGACGAGTCGCTGTCAAAACTATCACAAACGAGCACAGGGTATTGTCGAAAATGGATATCGAGTGGCGCTCCTACAATATGCTTACCATCTTGTGATATCACTCACGAGACTCTCGTGTCGACGGACGTTGATGGCAGTAACACTTTAAGTGTTCAGGAGAATACAGCAATTCTGCAGTCTTTCGGTTTGGTCCCACAAGGGACCGAGATGAGTGCGGCATTCCATCAATGCGTCATGAGATCATGCGGGAAGGAGCCTTCAGATGAACTAGCATTTGATGTTGCTTCAGTGGTAAGTATGGCTCCATGAAGTGATGCCGACTCGTTTTTCTCCCTGAGATAATCGCTGTGCACATCATGCTGTATTCCTTCAGATTTTCCTCCTCGGCAAGACCAACTGCGAAGAATGTGATTCTTGAGAAATGTCTGCTCGTTGTGCATGAACTCTCGTAATTGTATAATTCACCCAGTCGTTCATTCGCAAGGATGTCGAGTAAGTTATCTCGAGGTGTTACCGAAGTCGAAAGGCTCGTGAGAGAATCGCACTCGGAGCATCACACCTTGTATGCCTCTCAGCGAAAGACGCAAATATTATGATCAAATGCAGACTGTCTCCCAATCCAGCCCTTCATAATTTCGCGGCAATTGACAACTCGTGAACAACAAAAGTACCATTTGAAAACCCTCGCAAAAGAGGACCCCTTTTTTGCCTCACCCTGTGCATATCGGGGCTTCTTTGACATACCATAATCCCTCCTCATCCTTTTTCTTTGACAAGTCCACCTCACTACTACTACTCAGAGACTACAAACGCAAGATGCTTGTTCCGAGGGAGACAATTCTTGTGATATCCATGATCAAGTAGGAGGTATGCCCACTGACTCCAACTGAGCTCGCAGCCTCGCGCGACCCTGTTTATTTATAGAAGCCATGGGGTCGTTGTTGATCCGTTGGAATAGCTGAAGAGAATGGAGGCATGAAAAACGCGAGGGAGGAAAAGGGAATCCCTTTTCATCAAGAGGGAATGAGGAGTATACTGGAAAAATCTTCACCGTGCGTGCACGAAGATACTCACCATCCGTAGGATATGTTCTTTGGCATCCCAAGTAAGTTGACCGATATCAATATCAACAACCCCCTCTCGCAGTCTAGCCTTATCAAGCGCCTTCGCCAGCTCATCCACATCGTATAATGCTGATCTATTGATTCCTT
>NW_003207269.1:0-3112 GCF_000006405.1 Perkinsus marinus ATCC 50983
ACTGCTCACTCTCCATCCAGATTAGTCCTAGTCTGAAGGGGCTCCAATCTCAACCCGACGGGGGTGTCTCCAATTTCCTTACATGAATTGCCAAACAGGCTAGCCAGGGCATTGCGTTGCCGGAAGACCTAATAACTAGAACCCTACCTTAGGTCGGTCGAGGAAGATTCCAAAGAGGTCACCTTCATAGTCATCTTCGCCTTGCCAAACGCTCTCTCTATACTAGTCTGTCGCATGTGGGAGAAATCAAAGTCGTGCTCCAGTGCAGTCCCATCCTGAGGACCACCTTCACCATCTCAGGTGAACCTATTTAAGCTACCGACAATCCCATGGTAAAAACGTGTGGGTCAGCAGCACTAGGTAAGCCTAGTATGGTGACCTCACAGTGCATCGGGTAGCCCTCTGACCACCCTCTCAATATTGCCATCGTCTCAGGAGGTATCTACTAGATAGGAACCTCCTCCGGGAGGAGTCCTCCCTATCTCAACATCTAGGTACGACCTCAAATGATATCCTCATATGCCCCATCGCCTCAACTTCTTCATTTTCATTCAACCGAGTAAACTTCACACTCCGCTTCTCAAGCTCTGAAGGCGATCAACAACCAAAGATTCTCCTCCTCCTCCACAACAGCGCACAGCGAAGATTTCCCCTACCATTTGGCACGAATTGCCACCGGTCAGTCTTGGCCTCCTCAAGCCAGGTAATCTCCCTCTCGGCGTCTTTACGGAGTGAATTGTGCTTCTGATCAGTATCCAGAGGTTGACGTGGCAAGATACGGAATAGGACACCTCATCCTACCACAGCCTCATCCTTCAACTTGATCATCATTTCAGCTTCACCTGGCTTTGGTTTGCCAGCTAGACGCCTCAATACTTGTCCATGGGGCGGGGGGTCCAGCAAGTCTGGTGACTGGGAGAGCCTACAACCCAGTGGTATGGTCCACAGCAAGGACCCCTCTCGAGGACCCCTCTCGAGGACCCCTCTCGAGGACTACCTTAGACAGAATAGTGCATGGTCCTTATGGCCCTTAGAAGCCTCTTGTAGCCTATGCTGGAGCTGGTCGAGGACAGCCCTCCGATCCACTTCTGACTGACCCATTATAACCTCATCAGTGAGTGAGGGTGGTACCTAGACCTTCGATGAAGTCCAGGGTGCCATAAACAAGCCCATCGCTGCCCTACCCGACCCTCCTTTATCGCAATACGACATTGCTTCGCTCCGCCATCTAGGATATCTTTCAGGTTGACTGCTGAATGGAGGAGATCCCTAAGGAGAAGTTTCCAAGGCCTCCTACCCTTCCTTGTCCAACCTTGCTCTCTGTGTGAGCCCAGCAGCAGCTAATGCCCCAGCAGCTTTCTGATAGGCCCTCATTCTCCTCAATACTACTGTCCTATGTTCCTCATACCGCTCTTCGTCCTCTTCCTCTTCTTCATCCTTACTCTTCAGCTCGTCTGTGAGGATTCCTCCTTCATAGCCACGATAGAACTCCACCCAACTCACCCATAGCAATATCTATCCGTCTCTTGACAATGATACGGTCACTAGAGTCCAGATGCTCCAAGAGGGCCTCATCTGCATCAATGCGAGCCTTCACCCTCTCAGCGTACCTATACGAAGCTCAACAACCTCCCTCCTTGTGCAGCAGCTGCCTACCCCTCTGAAGAGAGCCTCCCCGACTGAACATCCAAAGTGAAGGTCCTAAGTTGGAGATCGATCTCTGATCAGGACCTTGGTGAGGCTAGCCCAGAGTAACCCCTATCCTACCTTCCTTCTCCTCATCAGTCAGGGGTAGAGGTGGCCCATCCCCTCTCCTCCCAAGATACCACTCCATAACCGATACACTCACCAACAGCGCGCATGCATGAGGATCAGCGGCCTCTACCACTGCCGCAGTCTGACCATAGTCTTCATCCTGCAACCCAAGAGACTCCATCAACTCATCACTCGTAGGGCCAGGGGGAGGGTGTAGGGACGGCTTCGAGGAAGGTCTACCCTGAGCACAGTAGGAGTCATCCTCCTACCACATTGTATAGCCCAATACCTCCGCCGTAGCAGCTTCCATCACTGCATCTACCTCTTCAGGGTCCTCCTCTTCCTCTCCGGTCATATCAGCCAAGTCCTTTAGCAAAGCAGGGTCGAAATCGATTGATCTCGTCAGAGTCCAACCCCATATTGCGTAGCTCGGCCTCTAGAGAAGCCTCATCGAACTTGGGGGCTGTAGGGATGTTCGACACTTTAAGAATGGATAATACAAAAACTTACAGCGAGTATAGGCGGACCCAGGACGCTACTGTGAGAGTAGTAAGAAACGTGTTGAAACTAGATTCATGAGAGTAAGTCAGGCTCTATCTTGGCTCGCCAAATGCCACGAACACTGTTGAAACACTGAAAGGAGGACGATGATAAAAACCATAAGCCGTCATTACAACTACCACTATCTCATGACCAGCCTGTATGTATTCCTTCAGCATCTCCAATGTAATGATCCTCTCAATAGCCTTACCACTGTCTAGTAGCCACCTCCTATAGCACCCTGGTAGGAGACCACACTCTACTGGAGGGGTGATGATTAGCCCGTCATCCCCTCTGAGACCGATATTCGCGATGGGGGTCTCAGTGACTTCACTACGCTCATTATAGAGTATACATGAAGACTGTACGGGAGGTGGATAGAGCCTCCGATCATTGGTCTTATGCCTCAGCCTTAGGTCCGAGTGGTCCACACCAAACTCAGCTAGGTGGAGGTACTGACAGGATATAGGGGTAGGACACTCCTCACAAGTCCACCTTTCCTCGACAAGGCCACAGCTCATCTCTAATCGTAGTCGTCTAGGCCCACTTATCCCCATAACTCTGGCATCCAGTACAGTCCTGAATGCCCTGTTAGCCACTGCTTGGTCTACCCCCCATAGAGTAGCAGCACTCTTGGCAAACCTGTGAGCATGCTCATTAATAAAATCTATTCTACCATCACTCCGTAATAACATAGTCTCAAAGAGGTTGAGTTGATCCAAACAAGCTACCTTTGGATAGAGGAGTACTTTAACCCCAACCTCTGTTGTGAGCAATACCTCCCTGTCTGTCAATGACCATAGCTGTGGACGGGCCT
>NW_003212165.1:0-1121 GCF_000006405.1 Perkinsus marinus ATCC 50983
ACATCAACTTCAGCCGGGAAGCAACGGACAAGACGTGAGACATGAACAACTTTCACCTCTTTCTCACACAGAATTTTTGCTTTCCGGAAAAGGCCATAATCAGAAGAATCTTTGTTAGTTACAAGTCCTTGCTTAGAAAGGAACCCTATGATACGCCACCTTTTCTCAGCATAAGGAGGCTGATCGGACTTATGTAAGCCCATACGAACATCACGTAAACGTACTATAGCACCAGGGTATAAGTCGTGTCTCGTGGAACACTGCAACTTCTCGTCAGCCAACTTGATGGCACTGTTCACTAATCGGTCCCATTCCACACGATCAGAGGCATGGGCACTGAGATCCAAGTTGAACATCTCAACTGGGATACGATGCGTGACAGAGTGTACGGTGCTGTTATAAGCTTTCATCACTCTGCCAACAGCATCATCAGGCGACAGATTTGGATCATCAGCCATTGAAGAACGCATCCACAGCCGTACCGTACGATGTAGGGATTCGATCATACCATTCGACGGACTGGAGTATGGCGCAGCGAACAGTCGGATAACGTTGGGTAAATCACAGTTCAAGAAGGCTGCACCATTATCCGTCAGAAGATATTGCGGACGTTTACCAATAACCCGCCAGACTTCTTCAAAGGCATTAGTGACCGAAGGCACATCTTCACCATTGATTCTGTACAAGCAGGCAAATTTAGATAGGACGCACTGCTGTGATAAGTAAGGTACTCCTGGTGGTAGGTATACAACGTCTGCACATACAATCGACCAAGGGGTTGCACTATTGAGCAAGTCCGGAGAAAAGAGACCAATATCGTGCTTTACCAAAAGAGGTCTGGTCTTGCGCGCACAAATGTCACAACTTCGCAACATCTCAGTGATGACATCACAAATCTGGCTGAACCAAACCATGCCAGTAATCTCCTCTAAAGTACGTCGTATACCTGCATGACATAATAGCCCATGCACTGAATGGACCAGTTCGGCGATCAACTGGCCAGGTAAGACGGGTACCACAACCTCCTTCCCCTGATAGGCAGCATAATATCGTCGTACTAAGACGTCAATATCGTCGATCTCGAAACTTGTGGCCACTTGTTGTAGATCAACTGGAACGTC
>NW_003210869.1:0-4330 GCF_000006405.1 Perkinsus marinus ATCC 50983
GCGAGGCTCCAATGTGTCCTCCCGTCGGAGCAGTGTTTTCGAAATACTTGGGGACATGCTGACCGGCGTGAACATGGAAACAATGGCTGACATGAAAGACGGTGCCTCGGGGTGTACTCTTTCAATCATGACTGTCGCTATCTGCAAAGAAGTTGTTGAGATCTTGGCTCCCATACAATACCTGATTTGTTCGCTTCTACTGCGTTACTCCAATCCCAAGCTCCACGACACATTCTGGAATATGACAGACGAAGAGTTCATGCGTGGCATTCGAAGATTATTGATCGACATCGTGGCCGAGGGGTCTCTTTTTGTACTGCTCATCATAGTTATGAAACGATGGTTGAATGAATCAGTCGTATTTATTGCTCTACGGCTCAGCTATCAGTTTTTCTGGCCATTTCTCGCCATGCAAATCTGCCTCATGACACACTATATAGACCTTCAATACTCCAACGCTGGTATGACGTTCTCCTTCGACTTCAAGTGGATAGGCGAGAAGAACGCCACATGGCACGGTGGTAATTGCTATACGATGGGCAACGAAACTGTCGGAATGGTCTGCCAAGATGTCATGCGCTGAAATGTAGCATGAAGTACGATTCTGTATCATACTGTTACTTGGTGTTATGAAAACATGGACGAATGATCCAGTATACTCGTTAGCAACATAACCGTGTTGATTCAGTGGTTAGAACGTCATTCGTTACTTCGTCAACAGGTAACCGTGAGAAACGTAGTTCTTTATCAAGCTCCATCGATAGATGAACGATTCACCGCTTGCTTGTTATATTGTTGCTATTGTGAACATACCAGAGACTTGACATCTGCTCCGGGGCCTCATCGAGGTCTCTGCTTGCAATGAGGCTCTTAGGAGCGCTCAAGACAATTATAATTGTTATTCCAAGAGGCGTAGCTGTCACTTTCCGAGGAGCCATTGAAATCTCGTGTTGCCGGTGACCACACGTTTCTCTCATTGACACGGTCGATTGCGGGTCGTAACAAGTCCAGAGTTTCCTCACGGTACTCAAACGGCTCGGGTATCAGCTGGCAGTGACTATATCAGTCTCCCATTGAGAGCAATTCCCCGCGGGAACATTCTGTCGGTTTAATTTGACCCGCTCAACTTCATGACGTCCCACATTCCGTCCGATTAACCCTCCATCGACTGAATCACACAAGTTAACATCGCGTAGGGTCTCCTGGTCCCAGACTGCTATAACGATCTCTATGTATATTCCCACAGCGAATTCGGTCGCTGGGACAAAAAAGTCTACGAAAAGCCAGAATCTTCCGAAGGTCAGCCCGGCTTGGTACAAATCAGGGCGAATACACAGTACAGTTCATTGGCAGCTCGGGAGGGTGAAAACCTATGAACTTGAAGCACTGGTCACCGCGCTCCTGATCGACAAGGTGAATCAATTGTGTCATCCAGAAATATACCCGCATCTGAACGTTATTCTTTACAAGTTAGTAACCAACACTGGGCCTGTTTCATAGGAGCGAATTGCGCCTTAAACTTAAGTAGCGCCTTAAGTATACCTTAAGTAATTAGGCCATCCTATTTCACTACTTAAGTAAGCACGTTAAGGCGCCTTAAGTTTAGGAATACTTAAGGCGCCTTAAGTTTCTGTGCATATACTTAAGTATTTACGAGAAGCATTTCACAACATGCGTACTTAAGGAGCAACTTGAGTATTCCTTAAATTTTATTAAGGTAGAGCCGACCCTACCTAAACAGATACTTAAGTATCGTGCACCCTGCAGGGGTTGAACCAGGGACCCTTCGAAGGACAATGCTTGAATATTGTATCTCGCGGGGGTCGAACCGGAGACCTTACGAATGGCAGCACGGTGCTCTGCTAGTTGAGCTAGAGAGGCAAAGAAGTCAAACGAGGAGTTCACTCCTTCAACACAGCGGAAATCAAACCGACTGAGCTGGCAACCGGCGTTTATTATAGTGATGTCCATGTTTGATTGTGTTCGTTTCGGTTCCCACCATAACTTTTTGAACACAAGATTTACAATTCACCGAGACTCAGACACCTTGTAATGCAAGCCATGCCAACGTAACAATAACTAAATTCTACATCGTAACTGGCGGGACGACGTGAGGAAGATATCCAAGGTATGTGCTGCTGTTTTCGTACTGCACAACATGGCCACCTTCATAAATCAGCCATTGCAAGACGTTGAAGAGGCAATGTTAGGTGCTTATGAACAGGAGATGGCTGTGGTTGACCCAGATGCTCCAGTGGATGGTGTCGGGAACGCTCTCCGTGGAAGCTATGTTCGCTGTGCTCGCCCACGTGCCACGTGTACGCACGAGCAAGTGTGACGCCGAACCTACCCCTTATTGAATCTCTTCCTGAGATTCACCTTCGTCTCTCTATCACATCGATACTCTTATCTTACCTCTACCTTGGTTTTGGGTTGATATCAGCTCGGTATTATGGACGACGATAGTGAGATCATACATCGCAGATATTTTCAGTGACTTTGCGATGCATCAGTGATTCGCGACATCATAAGTATATTTTCCTTTCTGCGGATTGTTGTGTTACTCATTGTAGTTAGATTCGTAATTTGTGAGAACTTTTCATGCAGTTCGTTATCACTGATCGACGAAAGTAGTTGTGAAGCAAATAATAAGGAAAAATATCACACCTTAGATTCGATCCTGCACGTTTCGGATGACGGCGGACCAACCTAACCACTCAAGTATTTGAACCATGTTTAAAAATGTATTACTGTATTCTTTACCTGTAATCATGGTTAAGTAGATACTTAAGTACGCCTTAAGTTAAGGAGCTCCTTAAGTTGCTCCTAAACGTTGTGAAATGAGTTGAGTACTACTTAAGTATACCTTAAGTAACTCCTTAAGTTGCTCCTAACTTTAAGGCGCCTTAAATTAAGTATCCTTGTGAACAGGCCCAATGTAATCACTTTGTGCACGCGTGCAGCTCTTGCCCGCTCAACCCTCTTTGGAAAATCACACGAGCAAGATCCACAAAATGTCGGTACTGAGTGTCGACCTTCAACGCGAATTATAAAACGGATTTCCATAGCGGTTAACTCGTCAGCTTCCACAGGGTACATATAGCTTGTTCAATGGAGACAACACTTCAAACTTGGCTGAACTTGTGACAGTGGTGTGGTTCTAGCTCGAAGATGCAGTCGCGGCGCTTTGCGCTAGAAAACTATTTCCTGTCTTTCTGAAAGTTGTGTGTTGGTTCGATTGGGTTTTGACGGTCGTTTTTTGGTAGTTTTATATACATTTACACATAACCGTGTCCATACTTTAAATGATGGTTGATAATGCTGCGACAGTAACTCCTGGCCCGTCCGTATTGAATAATTCCCTCGACGAGTCTAGACTCCATCACTCTACCCCTCCGAAGACCTATCGAGAGCCAAAGAGCTTCGTGTCTCCTACGGTTGCTTCGACAGCTAACAGTTCTTCACCACGACATGTTAACTTTGATAACTACGATGATGACACTATGCATTTCGACAATGTCGTGAACCATGAGGAGCTCAACGACGTCCTTAACCGATTGCTGCCTTCCTTGGACTACTTGGACGGCGTTTCCGGTGAGCCAGAGAGTGACAATGACGGTCCTGTCGGTAGAGTATCTGCCCTACATCACCCTAGCTTAGATTTGTCTGCACTCAGTGACAGCGTCTTTGAGGACTACCATGATGATCGTGGTCGTGGTTTTTCAGCTGATGGTGAATTCTCCTATGCTGACAACTTTAACAACGGCGCTGTCGCTGAGCCTCATTGCTCTGGTGATTTCGGTGGTTCGACCGCTGGTGACTCTTCTGGAGAGGTGGTTGATGATATGATGGGTAAAGTCCTTTCTGCCTTCGTGGACGCTCAGAAGGAGCTTGAAGAAGAACGGGAGAAAAGAAGGCAGCTCGAGCTCGAGAATGAAGTGATGCGTTTGAGAATCCGCACCCTTAGTAGTGTCGGCTCTAACCCTACTAACAGTCGGCATGGTAGCATTAGTTACGCTGCTGCCTTGAACAACGGTGTTGGTTCATCGTCACCAAACTACGGTGTGCTTTCATCGAGGTCTCGGGCGATGACCTCTGCTGTTGATACGTTGTTGCCTGACGACGCCAGCATGTCGGAGGTAGCTCCACCGCCTCCAGGGCTGTTGGAACATCAAGTGTCGGCTCCCTCTCGTTATTATGGCTTGTCGTCACATTTAGGCGCTTCTCATGGTGGCTACAGTGGTAGCTGGGAGGCGCCACAGCAGCAACGGAGATCGAGCTCTGGTGCTTTGAGCTATCACCAACCGGTGTCACCAACGACTCCACCGAA
>NW_003199326.1:0-1040 GCF_000006405.1 Perkinsus marinus ATCC 50983
TTTATAGGATACCACTCGAGAGACTACCCAATTCAACTCCAATCGGACCGAGCCGTTTTGAAACTTAACTCATCTGTTATCGATTGACATAATTGTGGCGACGACTCGACAAAGACGGTTCAACGAACTATGCCAGCAAAGTTCGCAGAGCGAAATCATCAGACGAATGATGATGACTAGATGATTCAGACACTTCAAGAGCTCCCTGTCACTCTATCGAGAAATGAAATCTCAAATGCAGCAAAACCACCAAGTACGATGTGAAACAGTGGAGCATACCCAACGCTAGTGATTGCATCGACAAATGCACGTTTCTCCCGAAAGTACCACACACTGGCACCACCAATCACAGCCACCAGCACAGTACTTGCGCAGACAATATTCATCGACCCTACGTAGGGCGGGAGATTGGTCAGCGTTGGTTAGTAGAGACCACCAGATGAGAGTAATCAGCAGAGTATATCCTCGAGCCATATAGGTGTCACAGAAAGTGGATAACTAGTTGACAAATAAGGCTCAACAAAGTCCCGCAGTGGTACATCAACAACTAACCTCATCAACCGATGTGAATCCAACTTGAAATTCAATTCATCTATCGACCATCTCACAGTAGAACGAATGGCGAAAGCTCAGCTCACGAAGCTGAGCAACGATATGCCGAATATCTGTTTTGGGGTGATGCTCAATTTGACGCTCGTAACCGAAGGAGGCGAAGATCCTCTGCTGACGTTGAACGGTCTTCGCCTGATCTATTACGTAATCGATCGTGGCGCTGAGAGACAAGTGGCCACGGTGAGTCACCGTCGGTGACTTGAGGAATCAATGGAATGGTCTCTTGTCTGATGATAGGGAAGAGGCTCCAACGAGCAGTAACAGGTGAGTGGGTATCGCTGACTTGGCTAGGCCCGTGGGAGAGTCCTTCCCATGTGAACTATTCTCCTGATCGGATAGGCTCACGATCATCACAATGAAGTGAGACAGTGTAGCGATGACGCCAAACCTTCGCTAGTCCCAAGTCAGAAAATCCGAGCTATGCACGC
>NW_003201043.1:0-966 GCF_000006405.1 Perkinsus marinus ATCC 50983
CTACACAACACACACTGACATCATCACTACACTAATCACGAGGGTGATCACCCAATCACGCAAAACCCTACCAATTCTTCACTAACCATTCATCCATTTAAATTTCCTCCAACAAATATAAAGACATGACATTATGCAGTACTCATTCATCTTATGCAAAAATGAACATACAAAAATTCAACACTCACTGCCAGATGAAGCGACGATTCGCAATATACTCTCGATGAACAGACCCACCGGAGATGTCAACACATACAATTCCACCACTACCCAACACTACTCCATGATAGCACCACTAGCTTTCTCCAGTTTCCGTCTAGTAGTACCCCTCCTGCCCAATGCATAGGTGAATTGCCCTTCAGTCCTGATAGACACCTTACTACTATTACAACCACACACCCACACCCTACATCTTCACTGTAGTAAGTCCCAACTTGGGATCATGCTTATCACCCAGATTCCATCTATCGTCGTGGTCCAGGAAGAATCCTGGGGACTTGGTCTCGATCGCAGACATTAACTGAACAGGACCGCACTCATCTACAGCTTCTCGCTGTGATATTCAAGTTCTTGAAAGTTTATCTCGATGTTTTTCTTTCAATATTTTACCAAATGCCTCGAATAGAATGATCTCAACTATTTTCATAAGTTATGAATCATAACATATCGAAGACACCATGTTCACATCCATATACGTGTCAAACACCACCGTTTCATTGCATAGTTCAAATCGAGTAGATACTCTCCGCGTTCTCCTCTCAATTTCCCATTCATAATAACAGCTTCAGTTACCGACCACATCCAATACTCTAATCATACTACTACAACCAGGGATTGACAACACGTCATCCCTGCCTCAGTTACACTATGTATGCCACTTCGCCCGTACATTCAGGTTGAGTGAAGCAAGCAACTTTCATCACCCATCAGCGTCACCAACGTGTAACCACTAGTTCTAATCCACTT
>NW_003208611.1:0-935 GCF_000006405.1 Perkinsus marinus ATCC 50983
GACAGGCAGGAATACTAACCTCTATACTACCGCGGAATTGAAGGTGGTTCAATGTCTAAATAGTGACGCAAATTACCATTTTCAGCTACCAGCGCACATCGCGGCGGGCGTGAGTGGAGAGAGAAAGTTGAGTAATTTTTTCGAGGCAGCAAATGATTCGCAGAGTGGTGCAAAAATCAGTAAAGAAACGGTCGCGCATAAATGTGTGAAACGCCCTTGTCCAGAAATACCACTTCCACGGCCGAGAATTGAACTCGGGTCTCCTGCGTGACAGGCAGGAATACTAACCTCTATACTACCGCGGAATTGAAGGTGGTTCAATGTCTAAATAGTGACGCAAATTACCATTTTCAGCTACCAGCGCACATCGCGGCGGGCGTGAGTGGAGAGAGAAAGTTGAGTAATTTTTTCGAGGCAGCAAATGATTCGCAGAGTGGTGCAAAAATCAGTAAAGAAACGGTCGCGCATAAATGTGTGAAACGCCCTTGTCCAGAAATAGCACTTCCACGGCCGAGAATTGAACTCGGGTCTCCTGCGTGACAGGCAGGAATACTAACCTCTATACTACCGCGGAATTGAAGGTGGTTCAATGTCTAAATAGTGACGCAAATTACCATTTTCAGCTACCAGCGCACATCGCGGCGGGCGTGAGTGGAGAGAGAAAGTTGAGTAATTTTTTCGAGGCAGCAAATGATTCGCAGAGTGGTGCAAAAATCAGTAAAGAAACGGTCGCGCATAAATGTGTGAAACGCCCTTGTCCAGAAATACCACTTCCACGGCCGAGAATTGAACTCGGGTCTCCTGCGTGACAGGCAGGAATACTAACCTCTATACTACCGCGGAATTGAAGGTGGTTCAATGTCTAAATAGTGACGCAAATTACCATTTTCAGCTACCAGCGCACATCGCGGCGGGCGTGAGTGGAGAGAGAAAGT
>NW_003213490.1:0-1663 GCF_000006405.1 Perkinsus marinus ATCC 50983
CGAGCGGCCGGGGTCATGATTCATGACTCATGAATCATACGCTGTGATGCCAGCCGGTGTAGATGCGTGAGGTCCGCCTCGGAAGGGGTCTTATCGAGAGGCGCCAAAGCGTCACCTGGATCATCTAGGCATTTACTCGAGATCCCGTCTAGGCTAGATGGATGTCGAGTAAAAGTAAGATTGATTATCTCCCGAGTAAGGGTCACGTGTGGGGCGTAGGCATTCCTGGAATATCAACTCAACACGGATGATATCCGTATTATGTAGGAGGATAGGAAGAGAATAGTTTAGGATGTATTAGTAGAGAAATTACAGCTTAGCTTAGTAGTGGGACAGCTGAGTAATGGGAGAGAACAAATGGGACAGCCAATTGTGTTAAATACTGCAGGTTTCCCTCCTGCCAGGGAGCAGACATGATGAATCACAAAAAACGATTAGAATCCATATCGAACAGGCTTTCGGATTGCTCGACCAGATACTCGCGAGCGACGAACATCACCATCTGAGGTTGTATCTGCCTGATGAGCAACATGCTGCGGATGGCTTGCTGCTGAGGCATCAGCAGACTTCCCCTTCACCCGCAAAGAGTAACGGACAGGAATCTTGAATTTGGCAGGAGAGCCTTGCTGAGGCATCGAAAAAGGCTTCGAAGAGAGCTGAACATTGCGACTGCTCCTTGTAACAGAATGTAGTCCAGTCTTCGAAGGCTTATCCAAGAACTCTGGTGGTGCTGGCAAACATTCCCGTACATGACGTTCCAGGACACGCGAAGTAGGAGGAGACGAGCCATAGTCCACGAGGTAAACCTTCACCCCTTCTTGCCGAAGAACCTTCATGAGACTCCAACGTTTCCCAACCTTGTACTTGCGGTCCAAATCATGATTCCGGGCGAAAACGATGGTACCAGGAGCCAGAGAAACTGGAGGCTTGGCATGTAACATAGCCCCAGATCGGCGTTCAGAGAGAAGATCTTGAATATTCTCATGAACCTCGGCCCGTTGACGACTATTCTGGGCTTGACGGAGATGAAGAGATCTACCATACATAATTAAGAAAGGTTCCACATGATGAACAGTTGTTGGTGTCGAACGTAATCCCCAGAGAATATCATCGACAATACTCGCAAAAGATTGCCTTGTCCATAAAGGGGAATAGAATGCCCCCTGAAGCTTCTGGAGGAGGGTCTTGTTCAACTGTTCAATAACAGCAACCGGACTGTACGGTAAACTCACTGAGTGGACTGCACCAATCTGTTTGATATAGTTGTCAACTTCACCACCGAATTCCGACCCTCGGTCAGTCCTTAAAACTTTGAAGGGCCCCAGGGAACTATTCATACTCTTAAGAGCCTCAGCAATATTCCTTGATGATTTTGAAGACAGCTCTCTAACCTCGGGCCAACTACTAAAAAGACATACAGCAGTAAGGAGTAGTCTATGACCAGTAGGGGTAGAGACAGATAAAACGTCTGCAGCTACTGTATGCCAGGGACTTGGTGGAGCAGCTCGTTGTACACCTTTCTGAGACCAACGCTGTTTGAGTTGTTGTTGATGACAGACCTGGCATAATGCAACGTGCTCACAAACCTTTCGAGCAAGACTTGGAAACCAGCAAAAGTCTTAATGGCACGGATTGTACGTTGAATACCAGGATGGAATACTGC
>NW_003211777.1:0-1035 GCF_000006405.1 Perkinsus marinus ATCC 50983
TTACCGTTATGTATAAAGAAGATGGTTCATAGTACTCTAGTAGTAATAAAGTATGGTTTCCAATGAGCTACGGTGTAATATCATCGTCGCTAAGAAGGAATGAATTCAAGAAGCCTCTCCTCGGGTCGAACGGAGGTAGTAGCAGGGACCACTATGGGAAGTTCCCATTGGGAACACCAAAGTCAGGGCTGGTGTCGGTAAGTAGCTTTTCTCGTTATGCTGTGCGGTTCAGCGCAGAGTACGGAGCCCTGCTAACCTGTGATCATGCTATACCGTTAGTTATCATTTCGTTACGGTTCTACTGTGTCACGGCTGTTATATTGCTTTGTGCGAATCACGGTCTGTGCATGCGTGTTGTCTATTATTCCTGCGTGAACGCAGGCGCGTCACACATAAGGTTTTAAGGTTGGTTCTGAAGTTGATTCTCTGAATCTTCCCTTGGAGCCTGGACTTAGACCCTGTGCCTAACTTAGACCGTCTAAGATATACGGTTTCATTACTGTATACCCGCTAGTGGCTACGCTTCCATCAATAAGCTGAGGGATAGTATACGGTATTCGTCAAGTGGCCGATATTGAGTTCAATAAGTTATTCGTGGTACTGGCTAGAAGCGGTAAGAACTCTAATACTATGGTGGATTACACCGATCATCCTATACCCGTGTCTAGAATCACCAAGGTCAAGGGAGAGCCTCTCGTTAGGCCCGTGAGAGGCGGTATGAGAAGTAAATTGATTCTGGTTTGGGTTCGGGTCTTTGACACTCTGGTCACCATGCTTTGGATTGCATGGACAACAGTCCAGACCCTCGCGGAAGCGCATAATGCCTAGCAATGGCTGAGAATGAGCTCCTGATAGTGGAGCTTTAGCCTTCAGCTCTGACTCAGAACAAAAAAAGGAAACCAGGCGAGGATTACCCATTGGGTTATACGGTATAACTTATACCCAAGAAGTGACCATGGAAGTCTCCGTCATCAGGTAGAGGCGAGTGCCCAAGATCTCGCTTGAGCAAAGATGTGTACATGCGTGCAGCACTGA
>NW_003214722.1:0-1033 GCF_000006405.1 Perkinsus marinus ATCC 50983
AACGAGACCTTAACCTGCTAAATAGTTGCGCGAAACTTTATGTTTCGTCGCTACTTCTTAGAGGGACTTTGTGTGTTTAACACAAGGAAGCTTGAGGCAATAACAGGTCTGTGATGCCCTTAGATGTTCTGGGCTGCACGCGCGCTACACTGACACGATCAACAAGTATTTCCTTGCCCGGTAGGGTTAGGGTAATCTTTTGAAATCGTGTCGTGCTAGGGATAGACGATTGCAATTATTCGTCTTCAACGAGGAATTCCTAGTAAATGCAAGTCATCAGCTTGCGTTGATTACGTCCCTGCCCTTTGTACACACCGCCCGTCGCTCCTACCGATTGAGTGATCCGGTGAGCTGTCCGGACTGCGATTAGTTCAGTTTCTGTTCTCTTCGCGGGAAGTTCTGCAAACCTTATCACTTAGAGGAAGGAGAAGTCGTAACAAGGTTTCCGTAGGTGAACCTGCGGAAGGATCATTCACACCGATTCATTCTCTGAGAAACCAGCGGTCTCGCTCTCTCTTGCTCTTTTGCTTGAGTGTTGCGAGATGGGATCCCCGCTTTGTTTGGATCCCCCCACCTTAACTTGTCTGTTGAGGTGATTAATTCCTATGAACCATTGTACTAGTCATAGTATCCAAATCCAATTTTGGATTTTGGTATTTCAAAACGAAATTCCAAACTCTCAACGATGGATGCCTCGGCTCGAGAATCGATGAAGGACGCAGCGAAGTGCGATAAGCACTGCGATTTGCAGAATTCCGTGAACCAGTAGAAATCTCAACGCATACTGCACAAAGGGGATCTTTCCTCTTTGTACATACATATCAGTGTCGCTCTTCTTCCCGATACAAACATTTTGTTGTTAACGCAACTCAATGCTTTGTATCCCGCTTGAACTAACTCTTCGGAGGTGGTTCGTTATGTGCGCTTGTGAAGGCAGGCGTATTAATTTGCAAGCTATAATCTCGTATTGTAGCCCCTCCGAAAGGAGGCTTGCGCCTGTGAGTATCTCTCGAGTACTCGCAAACTCGACTGT
>NW_003216890.1:0-954 GCF_000006405.1 Perkinsus marinus ATCC 50983
CTTTCTAACTACACTAGCTTTCACGCTAACTTACATCACGTTTCCCATCACGTAAGTTAGTTGACGAGAAACTAAAATTTTCGAAATTTGCCTGAGAAAAATGCACGCTCCTGATACTCAATCTATATGTGTGTATGGTAAACCGGTAGTGAATATATAGTATTGTTGGAGTTTCTTCACCCTAGTGATATGGAAAATATATTTCACGACTACTGCATATCACCGCGAATATCGCGTTTTTCACCACTTCACGTAAAACGGGTGGAAATTCTTTTGTTCTTTACTACAGTTAGCTGATTTTTTTCGTATCGTTTTTCCATGCTGTTGTTAAACTAGTATACTTTTCTACGTATAATAAGATTTCATCTTCTTCGGGAGAGACAACACACATATGTGTTTTTTCTTCAAATTTTGTTCCCGTTTTCGAAAAAAACTGGGAATTTTTTCCTCTTGTTTTTTTTTCTCTCCCATTTAGATCACCAGAGTTTCAACGGTTAATCAGCAATCGGCAGAAATCACGTGAAAGTGTTAATATGGAAAAACGATCGAAAAAAAATGAAGTAACGTGTAAACGTATTCTGATTTTCGCACAATTCGCGTGACCTCATGGATCGGCAATGCGCACTACATGTGTGTTGGTGAAAATATGAAACTTTTTGGAGGAATTTTCTATTGGTTTCTGTGCACTTCTAGCTGAAGTCAAATGCCTAAGCTCAGCTGAGGAAAGCGAAAATATATTCCTCTAACATTGACGTGGAAAAAAAACACCGAAATTCACAGATGAAATACCGTAAAATATAAATGAAAAAATGTTAAATGATGAAAATTTAATATTCAAGTACTTCATTCTCGTGTTCGAAGGTTCTCAAAATTTTGGTATACAAATTCAAGTAGAAATGTACAGAAATAAACAAGAATTTTTAGAAATTTTTTTCCGTAATTTTCATATTGTTT